>NW_025970362.1:0-777 GCF_021869965.1 Rhincodon typus | reverse complement strand
GTATGCACCTCAGAGAGGAACTTGCAGATGGTAGTGTTTTGATGCATCTTCTAGTCTTGTCTTTCCAAGTGGTACAGCTTGCAGGCTTGGTAGGTGCTGTCAAAGAAGAGTGGGTGAGTAACTGCAGGGCATCTTGCAGATAGTGCACACTGCTGCCACTGTCCCTCAGTGGCGGAGGGAGTAAATGCTGAAGGTACCGAATGGGTCACCAGTAGGTGGTCTGCATTGACCTGGATAGTGTCAGGTTTCTCGAGCGTTGTTGGAGCTGCATCCATCTGAGCAGTTGGAGAGTGTTCTATTACATTCCTGCTGATGCACATGCTTTGGGGAGTCATGAGTTGAAGTAATCACCATAGAATCTCTTCACTTTGACCTATTTGGTAGGCACATTATTCAGATGGCAGCTCCAATTCCGTTTCTCATCAATATTAGCACCCAGGATGATGATAATGGGGAATTCCGTGAAGATATACCCAGTGAATGTTACTTGGCTGTGGTTAGATTCTCATTTCTTGGATTTGGTCATTATTTGTTGGTGCAAATGTTCTTTGTCACAAAGCAGGCTAACTTCAATGTTGTCCAGGCATACTGCATTTAGATATCTACTGCTTCAGTATCCAAGGAGCCACAAACGGTGCTAAAGTATTGTGCAATCATCAGCAAACATTGCCACTTCTGACCTTATGACGCAGGGAAGGTCATTGATGAAACAGCTGAAGGTGGTTGGGACTAGAACCTGATCCTGAGGAACTCCTGCGGCTGAGAGGATTGCCTTCC
>NW_025970361.1:0-12349 GCF_021869965.1 Rhincodon typus | reverse complement strand
ATCCAGCCCTGCACCTTGTTGTCTCGGATTCTCCAGCATCTGCAGTTCCTACTGTCTCTGATTCAATAAATGATACTGTTTGGTTAATTGAGTGCTCACTGTGGATGTCGTTGCCAAATTGCCCTGATCAGGCCATAGTCATGGAAGAAGAGTTACAGTACTATGTGGTTGATCGCTAGAGTTAAATGAGAAAAGACTAAATAAACTGGGACAATTCAATTAACAAGAGCTGAAAGAGAGTTGAACAAAACAAAAGGACAAAAGAGAAGTACAGCACAGAAACAGGCCCTTTGGCCCCCCCAAGCCTGTGCTGATCATCATGCCCTAACTAAACTAAAAAAAACCCTCTGCTCTTATTCAGTCTGTATCCCCCTATTCCCTCCCTATTCATGTAACCATCCAGGTGTCTCTTAAATGTCGTCAGGGTGCCCGCTCCCACCACGTCCTCTGGCAGTGCATTCCAGGCTCCTACCACTCTCTGCGTGAAAACTTTCCTCACACATCTCCCTTAAAATTTTGCCCTCTCACCTTGAACCTATATCCCCTTGTAATTGAAACTTCAACTCTGGGAAAAAGCCTCTGACTATCAACCCTGCCAATGCCTCCTGTAATTTTGTAGATCTCTATCAGGTCTCCTCTCAGCTGCTGTCTTTCTAGTGAAAACAATCCTAGTCTTTTTAACCTTGCCTCATAGTCAATGCCCTGAAGACCAGACAACACCCTGGTGAATCTTTTCTGTACTGCCTCCAATGCTTCCACGTCCTTCTGGTAATGTGTGACCAAAACTGCACACAATACTTCAAATGCGACCTAACAAGGGTTTTATATAGCTGCAACATGGTTTGCCAACTTGTGTATTCCATGCCCTAGACGATGAAAGCAAGCATGGCATACGTCTTCTTAATCACCTGTGATGCCACTTTTAGGGAACTGTGGACCTGCACACCCAGGACCATCTGAATGTTAATGTTCCTAAGGGTTCTGCCATTTACAGTATAATTCACACTTAAGTTTGATCGTCCAAAATGCATCACCTCAAACTTGTCTGGATTAAACTCTATCTGCCCTTTCTGTGTCCAAGTCACCATTCTGTCTTTATCCTGTTGTATCCTTTCACAATCGTTGGCACTATGAGCAATTCCATCAATCTTCATGTCATCTGCAAACTTGTTAATCAGACCACCCACATTTTCCTCCAGATCATTTATATGTAATACAAATAACAGAGGACCTAAGACTGATCCCTGTGGAAAACCACTAGTTACTGATCTCCATTCTGAAAAACACCCTACCACCACTACCCTCTGTCTTTTATGACTGAGCCAGTTTTGTATCCATCTAGCCAGCCCACCCTGAATACCCTGTGCTTTTAGTTTTTGCACCAATCTGCCATGTGGAACTTCATAAAATGCCATAAGAAATTCCACATAAACTACACCACCGCCTTTCCTGCATCAATTATCTTTGTCACCTCTTCAAAAAATTCAATCAGGTTGGTGAGACATGACCTTCCCCAGACAAAGTCATGCTGCCTATCACTAACTAGTCCATTTTCTTCCAAATGTGCATATATTCTGTCCCTCAGTGTCTTCTCCAAGAGCTTCCCCACCACAGACATCAGGCTCACCGGGGTATAATTTCTTGGGTTATCCCTAGTTTCTTTCTTAAACAAGGGAACAATCTTCTGCTAACCTCCAGTCCTCTGGAACTTCGCCTGTGGTCAAAGAGAATGTGAAGATATCTGCTAACGCTCTAACTATTTCTTCTCCTGCCTCTCGCAGTAACCTGGGATAGAATCCATCTGATCCTGGGGACGTGTCTACCCTAATGCAATTTAGGATACCCAAAACTTCCCTTTCAATAAATTCATACTCTCTGGAGTACTTACACACTCATCACTGATCTCAACATCAGTCATGTCCTTCTCCTTAGTGAACACTGTTACACAGTACTCATTAAGGATCTCCCCCACTTTCTGTGGCTCCATGTATAACTCACCTCCTTGGTCCTTGAGGGGGCCTACTCTTTCCCTTGCTACCCTCTTCCTTCAAACATTTGCACAAAAAGCCTTGGGATTCTCCTTGACCCTGTTTGAGTTCCACATGTATACAAGACATAAGCACAAACCTGTTATTTTACTGCTTCTAACTTGCTCTGTCACAAATTATAGGATCGTAACATGATCCATGTGTGATGAATGAATGATTTCAAGTTTATCGTGATGGACCTAAATTACTGAGAACAGGCACCATTACAAAATGTAAAGTGAAAAATGGAGGAGCAATCCCAGTTCATCTTTATTAGCCAATGGGATGTGGATATTACTGGTTAGGTCAGCTTTTATTGCTCATTCCTAATTGTCCTAGAGAAGTATTTGGTGAGTTGCCTGCATAAACCATTTTGGAACATGTGGGTGTAGAGACACCCAGATTGCTGTTAGGGAGGGACTTCCAGGGGTCTTGACCTAGTGACAATGAAGGAACAGAGATAGGATTTCAAGTCAGGACGATGTGGCTTGGAGGGAATATTGTACATCGTGGTGTTCCTATGCAGCTGCTGCCTCTCTCTATCTTGATGGTAGAGGTCATGCTGTTGAAAGGTACTGTTGTAGGAGTCCTGACGAGTTGTTGTAGTGCATTTTGTAGATGGTACCATTGTTGCTACTGTACATCAATTGTGAAGGGACTGTTGAACTGGTGGATGGGGAATCAATTTTTTAGGATGCTTTGTCCTGGAGAGCATTAAGCTTCTTGGGTGTTGTTGGAGCTGCACTCATCGTGGAAAGTAGATGGTGGACAGGAATTTGGGAGATAGGAAATGAGTTAATCACCCTTTGACCTACTCTTGGAGTCACAGTTGGTTCACTTCAGTTTCTGGTAAATGGAAGCACCAAAGTTTTTTTTTAATTTTAATTCACTTGTGGGATGCAGCATCACTGGCTGGCCAGCATTTATTGCCCATTCCTAGATGCCCTTAAACTGATTGGCTTGCTAGGCCATTTCAGAGTGTGGTTGAGAGTCAACTACATTGCTGTGGATTTGAGGTCACATGTAGGTCAGATCAGGTGAGGATGGTGAATTTCCTACCCAAAAGGGCATTTTTTTTTAAATTCATTCAAGGAATGAGACCACTGCTGGCTAGGCAGCATTTATTGCCATCCCTATTGCCCAGAGGGCTGTTCAGAGTCAACCACACTGCTGTGGGTCTGGAGTCACATATAGGCCAGACCAGGTAAGGATGGCAGTTTCCTTCCCTGAAGGGAAAAAGTGAACTAGAGAGGTTTTTCTGACAATGGACTTATGGTCATCACTGGATTCTTAATTCCAGATTTTTTTTGAATTGAGTTCAAATTCTACAATTTGCTGTGACAAGATTTGAACCTGAGTCTCCATACCATTATCTGGATCTCTGGATTAACAGTCCAGCAATAATACCACTAGGCCATCACCTCCCCGGATACTGATATGAGTTACTGTCAAAAGTCTCATCTTAGTTGGTGGAGTTCTGGAAGCAGGTCTTTAAGATCTGAGCAGTGATGAGAAGATTCACAACAAAAACAAAACCTTAAAAAATCTGTACTGATCAACGAGGAATTTAATTATTTGATATGTTGAATTTGAAATTTCACTCAAGGAGAAACTATTAATTAAATATGTACTTTGTTTTGCTACAGATAGCCAGATCTCCGAAGACAATTTGGTTATTAGTTTAGGTGCGAGATAAGAGGTTTGTTTCTTATTAAATATTCATCATGTTACTTTCTCTTAACCTCAGTGTTATTTCTGGATTCAGAAACTCTTCTGGAAAATTGTATTGTGTTATCAAGGATTTGAAAGAGTAATTGAATTACAACAATTGATCTGTGACAAAACTACAGAAAGCCTTTCTTATTTCAAATTACCAGAAAATATGTTCAAATTGTAATTACATGGAATGCATTATGATGACTGATGGAATGCTGTATATGGAATATGTAGACTCTTAATTAACGTGATTATAAAAACAAATACAGAACTGATTAGATTGTAATTAAACCTATATGAATAGTTATTGGAGATGATATTATGTGCATTATAAAATTCCAAAGACATATTGCAATCTGCCTCTAATCCCCAAAGTCAATTGCAATTTTGGAAAAGCATATTCTCAGCAATTGTTTAGTTATAAACTGCAAAGTTGAAAAAACAGAGTATAGATTAATAATTGATGAATAAATAACTACAAAAGTGATATAAAATGAAATGCATATCAGGTACTTCTCTGGAATTGTATTGATAGAACACTAACACATTTAATTTTAAAAACCATCTTAAAATATAATTACCAAATTACACGAGCATTTCACCTATTTTTATTTTATATGGAGCACACAATCTAAAATGATAACCTGTATCTGCCCAGATATAAAACAGTCATAACCTGATTGTGAAAGTTCATGAGGCATTATAATTACTATATTAAAACATTCAGGACACTTAGTCGATCTAGCATACTCCATGTTTTGGCATCAGCTCATTACTTGTAGTTTGAATAGGGTTTTGTCTTTGTTTTCATTGTGGAAGAGAACACATTAGGAGATGAATAACCTACAGCCTTCGCTGGTGAGACAATTCATTCTATCACCTGCCTTTTTGTCATGATGGCAGTGGAGTAGTGCACAATGTGTGGCTCCTCAGGCCAGGAGCCCAGAGCTCATCTACTCTGTTGGCTTTACTTTTAGTTTTCTTTCTGTGCTTTTTTTTAATGGTTCCATTTATTATTGTACCTCACCTTCTTTTAATGACTTCAGTAGAAGGCGTCTTCTCCCGGCCAAGGGCCAGCAATGTGGTGGTTTCCAATGGACTGGAATGGTGGTATAGCCCTGACGGTCTCCTGGTGTAATGGTCTACCAGTGTGGTGGTCTCCCAGTGTGACACTCTCACTTTGTGACAGTCTTGTCCAGGAGGGGTGGTCTCAGCCTGGAGTAGCGTTCTTGTCTCATCATGGAGGTGTAATCCCATTGTGGAGGTCTCTTTTCCAGCTTCTGGGTATACCATTGGGCTGGCATGATGGTCTTGTCCTGGCGTGGAAGTCTCGTCTTTGAGTGGCTGTCTCTTCTTTGCTTTGGAGGTGACTTCCGGGTCTTCCAAAGGCTCGGCATGGAGGTCTCGTCTTGGCCTGGTGTGGTGATATCAGCCTGGCCTGGTGGTCTCGGCCTGGTGTGGTGATCTCGGCCTGGCCTGGTGGTCTCGGCCTGGCGTGGTGGTCTCAGCCTGGTGTGGTGGTCTCTGCCTGGCCTGGTGGTCTCGGCCTGGCGTGGTGGTCGCTGCCTGGCTTGGTGGTCGCTGCCTGGCGTGGTGGTCTCGGCCTGGTGTGGTGGTGTCTGCCTGGTGCGGCGGTCTCGGCCTGGCCTGGTGGTCTTGGCCTGGTGTGGTGGTCTCGTCCTGGCATGGCAGTCTCAGCCTGGTGTGGTGGTCTCTGCCTGGTGTGGTGGTCTTGGCCTGGCATGGAGGTCTTGGCCTGGCCTGGTGGTCTCAGCCTGGCCTGGGCAGCAGCTTTGGCCTGGTTTTCCAGCGTGCCCCGATCCCAGGAGTGGTTAATTGAACTGTGACTAACTATTACCGTTTTTCCTTCTTATTTACAACCTCTATTAGGTGCTGTGTTATGGCAACTTACAAAACTTTTCACTGTTTTTGTTTTGCAAAGGTATACATGAGAATAAATTACTATTCTAATCTATCAACTCATCAAGATCTGATAGGAGCAGATGCACACGTTTCTTGATACCCCTGCAATGGTGTGTCAGGTACCACCAGTCATAACCTATTCCTATGGAGGCCCAACGGTGAAAGGAATGGTCAGCCTTTTTTATCTTTGTCTCATGCGGCAAGGGTCATGGAGAGAGGGGTTTCAGGGGAGCAACTTTCAGAGGCCATTCTTTTGCCTGCTGTCAATGCCTCAGATTGCCCCAGATTGGGACAGCTGGGGGCTATCCCTTTCCCCCACCCTCACGCCCAAACTCAGCAGGCAGGTCACCATGACTTCCTGGTCAGAAGACTGGCTACCTGCCTCCTTCTCCGCCAGGGATGCAGATAGGTTGAGGCCCTTAAATGGGCATTGATTGACTACTTAAGAGCTTTAGTTGCTGATGGCTTGAGAAAATTGCCCATGGACCAACTCGCTCAGCAGTTAATTGCTGAGGTAGTGAGAAGGAAACGAGTTTCTCTCCAGGGAAAACTCAGCCAATTGTTTCCCCCTCTTGCAACCATCCTCATCACTTCCAGGGAAGATAAAATTCCATTAAAGACTAAAATTTTGGGCACCTCCAGTTTGGCTGCAGGGGTACAGCTACCACAGGCAAATCTATGTATAAAACATAATAATCATTATTGTCTAAGGTAAAACCCAACTTTATAAACCAAGTAGATCTTGTAGTTAATAATTTTCTGGATATTAAAAATTGTTTCAAAGCCTTTATTTTCATCTTAAAATTAAAATATTATTATTTATCATCCAGACGGTCAGGATAAAGAGCAAAGTCTTATTTCAATCAAAATTCCATCTTGACAGATATCACTTGTCACATTACACTACTTAGTCCAATGATTATATGCTTCACATTTATTTTATTAGTTTAAGTTTTAATTTATTTTTACAATTTTGTGTCCTGAAGAGTTGCTTCATATGATTCTAAATGGCTATTCCTAATGAAGACAGTGAGTGATAGTGATAATTCAATTGTTGGATTATAGCATTCAAATTATGTTTATACCTCCTGTGATAAACATAACCAGCGAGGTACTGGGCATTCCTTTCCTATTGCAGTTGCATTGGGAACAGTGTAAAGCCTATCACCTACCTTGCACACACTAGGCTAATACAGCATCCTGAAGAATTTAAGCAAGGATCTTCTTAGACTTTATTGCTCAGTAACAAACTAATTGGTGTTTTTGTCAACAGACCATGACTGAAGTTCCTAAAGCAACAAACTAAGATCATCCATCCCTTCTGATTCTGATGCTGCTGAAGTCATTTCTCCCCATGGGAGAGTCTAGGACCAGGTAGCATCATCTCAGAGTAAGTGGCCACCCATTTGAAAAAAGAGATTCGGAGGGACTTTTTTCTCTCAGAAGGTTGTGATTCTTTGGATTTCTTGACTGCAGAGGGCTATCAAGACTCGTTTGTTAAGTATATGGACAGGTTTCTAATCATTAAAGGAGTCAAGGATCATATGGAGAAGGTAGAAGTTGAGGATTATCAGATCATGAATAGTCTCATGAATGGTGGAGTGGACTCCATGGGATGAATGGCCTAGTTCTGGTCCCATGTCTATGTCTTCTTAGAACGTGCATAAAATCTGGGAAAAGTCATCATCTTTACAACGTAAAGCTGAACACATGCTCCAGAATATAGTCTTCTCAGACCAGCCACAGCAGGAAGGATGGACAAAGTCAGAAATCACATTTATTTGCAATCACAAGCTTTCGGAGCCCTGCTCCTTCACCAGGTGAAGTCACTTCACTTGATAAAGGGGTGGTGCACTGAAAGCTTGTGTGATTTCAGATAAACCTGCAGGACTATAACCTGGTGTAATGTGACTTCTGACTTTGTCCACCCTAGTCCAACACAGGCACCCTCGCTTCATGGCTGTACAATGAGGCAGTGGCATCTACCATTTCCCTCAAAAGCAAAAAAAAGTCCTCTGTTGCCCTTTAAGGGTTTGCAACAGAGATGGAAATTAATTTTTACTTTTTTTTTCTTGTCTGACTGATGTGGGGGTGCCTGTATCTGGAAGATTAAAAGTATGAGCTCTGTCTTGTTTGCGATTTCTTCCTCCCAATTTACTTGTACAGTGTTGATAAAATCAGCTTATTTAAATTCCAAATCAAAAAGGATTTTCTCTGTCAGCTTAATTTACAGAAATTGACCATTTATTGAAATATTTTTATTTGCATGGCAATAACACTGAATGGTATAGTTTGTTTCAGGTTTTGTAGCCAAAACAATAATGCTCAATACTTGTTTCATCCTACTTAATAACAATGAAGCTAAATTGTCTCTTCATGATGTCTCCTTGAATTAATGGTCTAAAGGTGCCTGCTTGCAAGATCATTTAATTGATGAAGGAATCAGCTTCTATCAATCTGCAAAATAATCGTTAGCCTGCATTTAAGAAAAATCTTCTGATCTCGAGTCCCTCACTTCCAATAAGTAAACTGTTCATTAGCCTTTATTGGACAAAGGGCAGGTAATATTAATCTTATCTCAATTTCATTTAAGGAAACCAAACTTCTGCAAGGAACTTTGTGCCTTTAAAGCTGCACACAAAACCTTTCTAAATATTGAAAACTTGCTAGTGCAATATCTATTGAGCTTAAATTTGTGTTAGAGGGGAAGTGATCCAGAAACCTTTGTTTAAAATGGCAACAAAGAGAGTGAATGTGAATGTGGAGTCTGATATTATTTTGCAAAACAAATTATACTTTTAAAACGTGTTCATTATCAGACAGCAAAGATTTCATGATACCTTTAGAGGGATGACAATTTCCCATTAAAGAACATCAATTCTTGCTTTATATAATCCAAGGCAGCTAAATCTAAAGAGGCAAAGAAATTGGCTAATTTAATCTCTTCCTAATCACTTGCACAGCATGCTCATCATGCATAGAGAAATATCTCCCTTGCACACATCATGTTCCCTGGTGCATAGCTACACAGGCTATTATTATCATACTTGTTATGTCAAGTTTTATGCATGATCTGCATCTGACAGTTTTCCACTAATTTCAAAAGATTGAATATGAGTCCCACTAATTTCAAAAGATTGAATATGTTAGTAATTCCCAAAATTTATAACATAACAATTAAAGTAGCCATATTTTATCTTTTCTTAGAATATCAAGGATACAATTATAGTTTAATACTTGGTTGATCTTAATTCTGAGAAAATGCTGTTGAAACATTTTGTCTTGCATTCATCTCGAGAGATGCAAGAACGCTACATTTCAAAGGGAGCAATAATTTAATAATAATTTAACTATATTTAATGATTTTAATTAATAATACTGAAAAAATATGTTTATTCTTCTGTATTTTTAATTGTGAACTGAAATGAAAAAATAATTATTATAAAAACAAAGGGTTGCTCCATATTTTGAAAAGCATGCAATTCTGATGCTCATTGTAAGGATTGTTTGCACAGCTGCCAAGCACAATTCCCAAACAACTCACCATTCACTGGATATCTCAGATTTAACTGCCATCCCTGGCGCTGGGACTATCTTTACAAGCCCATAGTGCACATAGCCAAGTATTGTCAGTATGGAGCTGCCTTATGTAGCTCCTGATATTTGCCCAGTACCAGGCAGACAAAGGGTTGTTTGAGATCCTTTTTGCAGCAGGGATGGGGTGGTGTGACATCCTCTTCTCCTAGAACCAGCAGTGGGTGACACAGAGCCAGCTTGTGCCAGCTGATCTGAGGCTACCACCTGGCTTTAGTGCTGTCTCAGGCCACTGGAGAAATGCGCAGCAAGGTAGGATGAAAGACAATGATCTTCTCCACTCCATCAGCAGAAGTGCCACCATCTTTTCCCTGAGAGATTACATTCACCCTCTCTCTCTCTGCTACTGCACCCAACTGCTAAAAGGGCTTATGCTTAATCAATCTTCCAATTGTAGGCGCCATCTATGCATGCTTGCAGTCACCCGCCCCATATCCCAACACCACCAACCTTGAATGACCCCTGCAGTGCCTTCCCATCCACTCAGGACACTCCATCACCTGAACCAAAATAAACAGCTGTGCCGCCCACTTTCACTTCCCTTAATACACTTCTCCAGAATCCAAACAGTTTTGGAAAACTGCCTTCACTATCTCTGTAGATATCTCTTTTAGGATCCTTGAATGCAAACATTCAGGTCCAAGGCTCTTATCTGCCTTTAGCCCTATTAATTCATCTCCTACTACTTCACTCGTGATGGTAATGATACTTAATTCCTCCCCCTGTATTCCTTCATGCTCTTGTGCTCAGCAGCGCCACCAGGGAAGATGTGGTTGCTACCAGAAGGACAGGCACTGGAGTCCCAGGAATGGTGTGTGGCCCCTGCTCACAGGTAAGAAAAGAGTGGTGGGGTGGAAGGAGGGTGAATTTGTGGGTATAGCAGGGGGACTGACAGCAAGGGTTGGCAGTTGGCTCTCACCAAGTCCTATGTCCAGTCCCTCAATCAAGCACTGAATGCTTTTGATGGAGGGGTCCCCCAATCCCTCGAGGTGACAAGCTGACCACACAGTTTCAGTTATGATATACAGTGCATGGTGACAGGCCCACTTGTAGCTGGGTTAATACCACTGGCTGTGGGAAGAGGCTTTTAAATGGTGATAAATTGGCTGCTTATGTGACTTAATGAGCAGTAAGGCAAAAAGGTTGAGTATGAGATAACACATTGTGGAGCTGGAGGAACACAGCAGGCCAGGCAGCTCCACGCTGTGTTATCTCTGACTCCTGCATCTGCAGTTCTTACTACCTCTAAGGTCGAATATGAGCCTTCCAGACTAGAATTTAAATTTGGCAGGGGCAGGAAAGCAGCAGGGCTCAAGTGCTTTACTATCCTACTTAATTCCACACATTTCTGGAACTCCACTTCATTACCAGAGAGGGCAGAGGATTTGTCCCATGACTCTGCTTCCTGTTTACCCACCCTAAATCTTTCAGTGCATTTGATGCTGTGATTGGGGATTATAGTTTTTCTTTAGAAAGGTGAGTTAGATGGGTCATGAACATCTAAGGCAAGGTTTGTGCTTTGTTAATGCAAAGTTATTACACCTCTATAAAATTCAAGGAATTCAAATTTTATCAAAACACAATTCTTTGTTTTGCGAGATTATTCATTGTCATTCTTGATCTGTTGAACTATTTTAATTTTTTTTGTCTCTTGTGATATATCTTACCTGTTTCAATTAATAGGTAAAGGTCTTTTTGTTCCAAAATCATATATTCAAAATGTAGTCATGTTTTTGGCAGTTTTAGCTAATTTAAACTGTTTAAAATATCTTGTCCTTCACTAAGCCAGCCGTACAACCTTCAGGCTTATTACATCTATAATGCAAGCAATTCATTTTCTGAATCTTAATGACACCTTGTCAGATAGATTGGTGACATTTCTTCTTTAGTTTCATCTTGAGCTTTTTTGCAGTTATCAATTTACTAAGCTAAAAATAATCTATTGCACGCCACCATACTCAGGAAAGCTGAGCCATTAAGTGTAGCCTTGTTCTGCTTTGTCTTCTGCTGTCATCAACCTATCGTATTAATTCTCACCATATGTTCCCATGACTCAAATTCAAGAAGACTGAGATTGCATCTTGCCAGATGTATAATGACTGAACGGTTAGCAAATGGTGACGTTCCCAAATTCTCATCCTTCTAAGTAAGAACTGGCTCCCCCTCTTTATTTAAAACCCTAGCACCCTGTGCTCACCACCCCACAACCCCCTGCACAACCCCACCCTGTACCTCCTGAATCTTGGTTGCAATAAGATTATCCCTTCCCTCGAAATTCCCTTTCTCCAAAACCCAAATGAAAACTTGAGTTTTGAAAGAAACAAATTTTAATCAGAATTTCTTGAATGAACAAGAGGGGTGAGTTTATTACTTACCAAGCGCAACAGGAAATAGTAACATAACATATCAATATACTCATCTATTTATCCATTCAGTGACAGTATACAGTCAGATTCTTTGTAAACATTCATCTCAGGTGCTGAAAAATCATCTAAAAGCAGACAAACTATCTTTAGACAGTTGTATTAATTTTATTGAAGTGGGATTAGTCTGGTTTGGGAATATGGTCGGCGTGAACGAGTTAGACCAAAGGGTCTGTTTCCATGCTGTATGACTCAATGACTCTATAACACATTAGAACTAAGAGGGGAGTCCAAAAAGATAAATGTTTAAAAAAAATACAGACCAGTTCCTGAATTGTGCAAGAAGAGCAGACTGTTGAACGTTTTGGCCATTACCATAGATGTTACTGATAATGTTGACATTGGTAGTTGTACAGTCAAAGTTGAGATTTTCAGTTTTGCAGGCTGATCAAATCTGTTTTGTCCTGATTCCTTTTAGCTTTAGCTGACAGGCACCAGTCTGAGTGACAGAGAGTTGTTTCAATGTTTAACCTGCAGTGCATGGTGGAGTTGTGACCCTCAAAGCAGGCTAGCCTACTCATTAGGGTGTTAGCCCATTAACACACTCAGACTTATGTTGAAGGTGCAGGGCTGGATGAACACAGCAGGCCAAGCAGCATCATAGGAGCAGAGAGGCTGACGTTTCGGGCCTAGACCCTTCATCAGAAAAGCTTTTCTGATGAAGGG
>NW_025970360.1:9189-12349 GCF_021869965.1 Rhincodon typus | reverse complement strand
CTCACTGTATCAGTGTGGGTCTCACTGTATGAGCGTGGGGCTCACTGTATCAGTGTGGAGCTCACTGTATCAGTGTGGGTCTCACTGTATCAGTGTGGGGCTCACACTGTCAGTGTGCTGCACTGCAACTCAATGTAAATGAGACTGTATACACTGGTGCTGCCATCTGATCTTCTTCCTGGAAGTACCTGTCTTTGATTTGGAGCTGATGTACGTCTGGTACATGGTTGTTTCAGGCTGCAGCTCTCGCTGTGAGTGTTTCGGCTGTCATTGGGGAGCTGTTGCTCAGGAACTGGTTCCTCCATCAGTGCAGTCTTTGATTTGATTTGTTGTTGTCGCGCTAACTGGGTTACTGAGAAAAGTGTTGTTTTACTCGCTATTCGGGCGGATCGTACTGTCCAAAGTGCATCAGGGCAGCAGAACAGAGTGCAGAATGCAGTGTTACAGAGAAGGTGCAGACAGACAGATCAGAATGAAGATAGGAGAGATCTGTTCATGAGCCTGATAACGGCAGGGAAGAAGCTGTTCTTCAATCTGTTTGTAGGTGTTTTCAAACGTTCACACCTGCCCGAGAGAAGGTGGTGGGAGAGAGTATTACTCGGGGTGGGGTCTTTGATGATGTTGGCTGCTTTCCCAAGGAAGTGGGAAGTGTAGACGGAGTCAAGGGATAGGAGGCTGGTTTTGTGTAAAGGACTGGGCTGTGTTCTTGGGCAGAGCAGTTCCCATACCACACTGTGACACATCCAGATAGGAAGCTTTCCACGGTGCACCGATAAACATTGGTCAGAGGCTTTTTGGACCTGCTGCATTTCCTTAGCCTCCTGAGGAAGTTGAAATGTTGTTGTGCTTTCTTGACCGTCGCGTCGACGTGGGTGGGCCAGGACAGATTGTTGGTGACCGTCACTCCCAGGAACCTGACTCTCTCGACCATCTCCACGCCAGCACCATTGATGCAGTCAGGGTGGGAGAAGGCATACTGGTTGAGGCGGGGGTGGGGGAGGGGGAAGGTGGTCTCGGGACGCTGGGTTGATCGGAATCAGGGATGTGCTAGATGGCAGAGGGGTGGACTGAATGAGGCTGGCACAGTTGGCCATGAGGACGTCGGGAACGTGACATCATGGCACACTGTTCTGCCCTCTGGCAGCGGAGATTCCCAGTGGAGGGCCCTCTACGGAGGTGGGGGTCAGGGAGGGGTGGGGGTGGGTCTTCCCCGCCCCCTTTGTCACGGGACAGTGCCACCCGCGGTGGTCCCGTGCCATCATGGGCTGAGTATGTTCACTGGGTACCAGGCCACGTGTAGATTTTGTGTGGCCTGATGGAAACTCCGCTTCACGTGGAATGTTTCCATTTGCGAGGCTGCACTTCACCGACTCCCCATCCCCCAACCCCCACCCCCCACCCCCAAAGGCTCCTGATTTCCAGGAACCTGGTGCGGGAAGGGCCAGGACACTCACTGGGCCTTCTCGTGGGCCCTGCTCCTGGGCTTGGCCGAGCAGGTCATTCCCAGGCCCAGGCAGCGGGCCGAGGAGGAGGAGGGAAGTGCTGTTCGTTCCTGCCCGTCCTTCGCAGCTATGGCCGCGCTCGGGGTGTCCCTGACAGGGAGTACACGGTTCTCACAGATGAGGCCTTTCAAAGGCAACACGGTGGCTCAGTGGTTAGCACTGCTGCCTCACAGCGCCAGGGACCCGGGTTTGATTCCCACCCTTGGGTGACTGTCTGTGTGGAGTTTGCACATTGTCCCTGTGTGTGTGTGGGTTTCCTCCCACAGTCCAAAGGTGTGCGGGCTAGGAGGATTAGCCGTGCAGGCTGGGTCGGTTAGCCCCGGGAAATGGAGGGTTACAGGGATAGGGTAATGGTTTAAGTCTGAGTGGGATGCTCTTCAGAGAGTTGGGCTGAATGGCTTGTTTCTACGCTGTAGGGATTCTAAACATCAACCCAGAAACATTGTTTTAATCTAGCAAGTTTCTGGTTTGTTATATCCATTCCCATTAATCTGTAAATTTTTGTTTTTTGTTGGTACAATGCCCCCGCAAGGGCTGTTTCACTCCATTTTGCAACTTTCTGTTTTAAGAGTGAGGCTCCCTGCATCAGTATCCACTTCCCCACATCCACATGAAGCTCGCTGTACCAGTGTGGCAATCTCTGCATCAGTCACAAAAACAGAACTTCCAGGAGAAACTCAGCAGGTCTGGCAGGATCCGTGGAGAGAAAGCAGGGTTAATGTTTCAGATCCAGTGACCCATCCAGAACAGCAGTATCAGTGGGTTGTGTGATGGGACAGTGTAGAGAGAGCTTTACTCTGTATCTAACCCCATGCTATCCCTGTCCCTGGGAGTGTTTGATGGGGGACAGTGTAGAGAGAGCTTTACTCTGTATCTAACCCCGTGCTGTCCCTGTCCCTGGGAGTGTTTGATGGGGGACAGTGTAGAGAGAGCTTTACACTGTATCTAACCCTGTGCTGTCCCTGTCCCTGGGAGTGTTTGATGGGGACAGTATAGAGAGAGCTTTACTCTGTATCTAACCCTGTGCTGTCTCTGTCCTGGCAGTGTTTGATGGGAGGACAATGTCAAGGGAACTTTATTTTCAATTTAAAAGTGTAGATCTCTCTATCACAGGGTGGAGATCACCACATCAGTGTTGATCTGAATTTATGGATGCTGTACCATGTGCTGCCTGCTAGTTTCACAGCCACTGTGCCCACTCAGCTGCCAGCTGTGGCAGTGGTAAGGTCAGGGGAGTGAAAGGATGTATTGGCACTGGAGGGGGTGCAGAGGAGATTCACCAGCTTGATTCCGGTGTTGAGGGGGTTGGCTATTCGAAGAGATGAAGTTGACTGGGACTATGCTCAGTGGAATTTAGGAGAATGAGGGGTGATCTTATAGAAACATATAACATTATGAAGGGAATAGATAAGATAGAAGCAGGGGGGTTGTTTCAACTGAGGGGGGGTGAAACGAGAACCAGGGGGCATAGCCTCAAAATAAGGGAGGAGCAGACTGAGGACTGAGCTGAGGAGGAACTTCTTCAGCGAAAAGGTTGTGAATTCCCTGTCCAGCGAGGCTAATTTGTCGAATGTTTTCAAGGTAATGATAGATTTTTGAACAGTAAAGGAGTTGAGGGTTATGGTGAGTGGGCGGTTAAGTGGAGCCGAGTCCACTTA
>NW_025970360.1:8531-9089 GCF_021869965.1 Rhincodon typus | reverse complement strand
CCTGAACCCACTCCGACCTCGCCCTAAACCCGGTCCGACCCAGCCCTGAACCCACTCCGACCTCGCCCTAAACCCGGTCCGACCCAGCCCTAAACCCACTCCGACCCAGCCCGAAACCCGCTCCGACCCGGCCCTGAACCCGCTCCGACCTCGCCCTAAACCCGGTCCGACCCGGCCCTGAACCCACTCCGACCCAGCCCTAAACCCACTCCAACCTCGCCCTAAACCCGGTCCGACCCAGCCCTGAACCCACTCCGACCTCGCCCTAAACCCGGTCCGACCCAGCCCTAAACCCACTCCGACCCAGCCCGAAACCCGCTCCGACCCGGCCCTGAACCCGCTCCGACCTCGCCCTAAACCCGGTCCGACCCGGCCCTGAACCCACTCCGACCCAGCCCTAAACCCACTCCGACCTCACCCTAAACCCGGTCCAACCCAGCCCTGAACCCACTCTGACCTTGCTTCCTGGAATGAGAGAGGGACAGGGAGAGGGGTGGGCATGACGGAGATGGAAATGGGTGGCATGGGTCTTACATTGATGCGGAGGTGGAGGGAGCG
>NW_025970360.1:5749-8431 GCF_021869965.1 Rhincodon typus | reverse complement strand
ATGGGTGGCATGGGTCTTACATTGATGCGGAGGTGGAGGGAGCGAAAGGTATCGCGAGAGAGAGTGTGTGTGCAGCGTGGATGTTCAGGAAGAGGGTTGATCGTGTCAGGAGTGCGTGAGGGAAGATGTGAGGGTGGTCAGGCATGGAGGGGAGGGGAAGGGAGGGGAGGGGCGCAGGCACTGGTTGGTGGCGGGTGGGTGACACACAGAGGTGGTGGAGTGAGGGCAAGGCCTGGCAGAGAAGCACTTGCCCTGGCAGAGGACAGAGGGGCGTTGGACATTCTCCCTGCAGCGCTGGGCATTCGTCCAGATGGCAGAGAGTGCTCTGACCCAGTCGGCTACTCCAGACATAGGGTTGGCATGGTCTGGTGTCATACCCTCCTCTGCTGTTGCCAGGTGGGTTTGGAAAGGTCCAGCGAGACCCCTCAGCATCGTGAAGGGAAACCCCTCCAAAAAGTAAACCCACCATGTCACTGGCATAGCACCAGGTTCAGACCAACATTTTTGCTGACAGGCATAAGCTCTCAGTTTTTCTACAAGTGCTGTGTGCTCCAAGCGAGGTCCGACCAAGGGTCAATACAAATCCCAACCACAAAGCGGGCAAAGGTTTCATAAGGAGCGGGATTGTAAAACCACTGCCAAGCCATCGCGAGGCTGAACTTGTGAACAGGTTAGGTTTTGACGTGGGGCGAAGGTATGATTGGCGAGGTACAAAGGTTCCATCCTGTGAGTCTCCACTTCCAAAAGATTATCCTCCACCACCTCCAGTGGTATGTCACCAAGAGGCACATCTTCCCCTCCCCTCCTCCGGGTCTCCGTGTTCCATCCCTCCATCCCTCACCCCACGGCACTATCCCAGTCAATCATGGAGGATGCAACACTTGCCCATTCAAGGGCACGACTGATACACTTCATGGGGAGTGTGGCTGAGCAAAGAGACCTGGGAGTGCAGGTTCCCAGTTCGTTGAAAGTGGAGTCGCAGGTAGACAGGGCGGTGAAGAAGGTGTTTGGTACGCTCGCCTTTATTGGTCAGTGCATTGAGTATATGAGTTGGGAGGGTTGTGTTACAGCTGTACAGGACATGGGTTAGGGTCACTTTTGGAATACTGCGTGCAATTCTGGTCTCCCTGCTATTGGAAGGATGTTGTGAAACTTGAAAGGGTTCAGAAAAGATTTACAAGGATGTTGCCAGGGTTGGAGGGTTTGAGCTACAGGGAGAGGCAGAATAGGCTGGGGCTATTTTCCCTGGAGCGTCGGGGGCTGAGGGGTGACCTTATAGAGGTTTATAAAATCATGAGGGGCATGGATAGGGTAAACAGACAATGTCTTTTCCCCAGGGTAGGGAAGTCCAAAACTAGAGGGGCATAGGTTTAAGGTGAGAGGGGAAAGATTTAAAAGGGACCTAAGGGGCAACTTTTTCACACAGAGGGTGTATGCAATGAGCTGCCAGAGGAAGTGGTGGAGGCTGGTACAGTTACAACATTTAAAAGGCATCTGGATAGGTACATGAATAGGAAGGGTTTAGAGGGATATGGGCCAAACGCTGGCAAATGGGAGTAGATTTATTGAATGTGTCTGGTCAGAATGGGCAAGTTGGACCGTAGGGTCTGTTTCCATGCTGTATGTACAATGTCCTCCTCCCTCCTCGCCCCTGATGGGGAATCTGGGAGAGAGAGAGACAACTTCAACCGGAGAGTGGGGAGAATCAGGGAGGCGCTCCCACTGTGAGTGCTCGAGGTGAAGAGGGGTAACTGCATTGATGGCCCAGGGGGAAGAGATGGAATGGAAGTTGACGGTGATGGGCTGGGGTGGAGAGGGGTTGGCTTGTGGGGTAGGGGGGAACCCTGGCTCAGCCTGTCTCTGAGCGCTCAACCGAACCGAACCAGAAGGGGTCAAGATGGACATGATCAAAGATGGCCGTCAATGAAGCAGTTTCAGCTCTCCATGGGTCACACTGAGTGGACTCTGAGTTTGGGGGTGGGGGCGGTGTTGGCTGCGAGGGAGAGTGAGAAAGGGGATATATTCTGGTGCTGGATAGTGCAGTGTATTTTCATCGTTTGTCTCTTCGGCCTTCAGCTCTTGGATTCCCAGGAGCCTGCATGTTGCTCATTTCTGGAGAGAAGGAGTGCCGACACTGCCCTCTGGAGGCACCAGATGGTACACAGTGTAACTGTCCATCCACTCCGTCCTCCCTGTCTGCTGCCTTGGATTTGACCAACACTCCAGGGCCCAGTGAACATCAGCTTCCTCCAAATATTGGGAATTCCAGAGCCATTGCCTGTGGCTTGTCAGCGCCGACTCCATCCCTCTCCCTGATAGCTATCCAACTAACCACAACCTCAGCGCCATTTTTGACTCTCAGATGAGCCTCTGACCCTGTATCTACACCATGGCGAGGACTGTATACACCCATCGCCCTCCCATCGCGTGGCACCAGCCCCTGATTCCCACCTGCCAGCTGCTGAAACTCAGCGTTCCATGTTCCACTCACAGCTCCCCCCCACCCCAACCCCATCCTGCCCACAGTTCACACTACACCAAGGGATTTGCAACCTCATGTGCTCACACTTCCGTTGTAAAATACCCACTCGTGTTTATAAATGCATCTCCTGCTTATCTCTGTACCCTCCTCCAGGCCCTACACCCCCTCCCTATCTCTGTACCCTCCTCCAGGCCCTACAC
>NW_025970360.1:2381-5739 GCF_021869965.1 Rhincodon typus | reverse complement strand
TATCTCTGTACCCTCCTCCAGGCCCTACACCCCCTCCCTATCTCTGTACCCTCCTCCAGGCCCTACATCCCCTCCCTATCTCTGTACCCTCCTCCATCCCCTACACCCCCTCCCTATCTCTGTACCCTCCTCCAGTCCCTACACCCCCTCCCTATCTCTGTAACCTCCTCCAGTCCCTACATCCCCTCCCTATCTCTGTAACCTCCTCCATCCCCTACACCTCCTCCCTATCTCTGTAACCTCCTCCAGCCCCTACGCCCCTCCCTATCTCTGTCACCTCCTCCAGCCCTACACCTCCTCCCTATCTGTGTAACCTCCTCCAGCGCCGACACCCCTCTCTATCTGTGTCACCTCCTCCAGCCCCTACACCCCCTCCCTATCTGTGTAACCTCCTCCAGCCCATGTATATATCCCACAGGTCTGTACGATTGAAGTCAGTTATGAAGATATAGTGGAACACTTGTCTCCAATATCAGTGAGAGAGAGAGAGAGGACACCAGTGTAGAACAGAGGCATCTCAGACACTGCACAGGAAATCTGTATTTGACAACCTACTCTGTGCAGCTGTGAATGAAGGAGTGCTACGGTACATGGAGAATCGAAGAGTTTTACTGAGAGATACAGAGGAATCAGGCCCAGGGACTGTGCAGAGACCAACACCAATGTACTAGGGATGTGATGACCCAGCAGTGTTGTCACTGTGTTACTAATCTAGAAGTCCCTGTAACGTTCTGGGGACCTGTGTCAAAGTCCCACCACAGCATAGCCTGAATTCACAAAAAATCTGGAATTAAAAGTCTATCGATGGCCATGAAACCGATGTTGGTTGTCAGGAAATCTTGTCTGGTTCACTCAACTCCTTTGTAGAGAATCCAACGTCCATCCCTACCTGGTTGGGCCTACATGTGATTCCAGAGCTACACCACATGTGGTTGCTTCTTAACTGCCCTCTGAAATGGCCGAGCGACTATTAAATTGTAGCAAAACAAACACAGGGCAAACACAGCCCTTTGGCCCTTCCTTTAGAAACTGCTCTCCCACTGGCAGGACAGATCCAGCAGAGATGGCAGTATATCAATATATAGTCAGGAGGGAGCTGCACCCCTCACCCCCACCCCCCCTCCTTACATTGACTCCAGACTCCTAAAAATCTCAAGGCATCATATCAGGCAAGGGCAAGGAAACCACCGCCTGATTACCATATACAGTCCTCCTCACCCAGCTGATGCATCAGGACTCCTCCAAGTGTTGAACAACACGGAGGGTGAAATCAAGGCTTTTGACTAAGTGACACATGTGGAATGCAGCAAAACTGGCATCAATGGGATTTTCTGCTGGCTAGAGTGGTCGGAGCTGGTCGTGGTTGTGGGACGTTAGTCATCTCAGCTCCAGGACATCTCTGCAGGAGTTCTTCAGGATAGTGTCCCACACCCAACCATCTTCAGCTGCTTCATCAATGACCTTTTCCCTCCATCATAAGGACAGATGTTCGCTGATGATTGCACAACGTTCAGCACCATTCGTGACTCCTCAGATACTGAAGCAGTCCGTGTTCACACGCAACGACATCTGGACAATATCCAGGCTTGGGCTGACAAGTGGCAAGTGACATTCGTGCCACACAAATGCCAGGCTATGACCATCACCAATAAGAGACAATCTAACCACCACTGCTTGACATTCAACGGTGTTACCATCACTCAATCCCCCACTATCAACATCCTGGGGGCTATCATTGACCAGAAACTCAACTGGACTCACCACATGGACACAGCAGCTACAAGAGTAGGCCAGAAGCTGGGAATACTGCAGTAACTCATCTCCTCACTCCCCAAATCTTGGCCATCACCTACAAGACACAATTCAGGAGTGTGATGGAATACTCCCCACTTGCCTGGATGAGTGCAGCCCCAACAACACTCCAGAAGCCTGACACCATCCAGGACGAAACAGCCTCCACTCGATTGGCACCACATCCACAAACATCCCACTCCCTCCACCACCGACGCTCAGTAGCAGCAGTGTGTACTATCCTCACTTTGGAGACAGGCATCGACAAAGCAATAGGTTCTTCAGTCAGTTGAACAGAGAGGCAGAAAGAGCAATCAGGGCTCAATGGGTTGAATGGCCTTCTTCCGCCCCTTATAGGAATCCAAACTGAGTATCACTTGCACTCAGTCAGCGAGTAACCGTTGACTAGCACATGCTCACCAGTGGAATTGTTGATGGGGAGCAGGTTAAAAACGCACAGAGCAACTTGAGAACACAATCTGGAGCTAAAACTGGTGCCTCAAGGTAAAACAACAGACGAAAAACCACCCGCAGAAAGTAGAAGAGGTGCAGCGACCTGAGACGCAGGGCGAAAACCCTTTCATCTTTAAAGACAGAACGGAAAATGTGGCCAAGGGGACAGGAAATCATAAAACCACAGCACCCAGAAACCAGGTCAAACTGAGGGGTTACATTTGTCAGAGTACCTGGAGCAGGCCTTCAGGTGGAGCAGCCGATACTGATCTTACTCTTGTCAAGAAATGAGACGATTATCTCCAGTGGCGCCTAGATTAGAGGGGGTCACCGTCCCACTATTTCCATGGATTGCAACATGAAACAAAAACACTGTTTTCTGTTCCCATGATATCCAATTAATTAACTTCCCTGTAATCATGGTGTAACAAACAATATCTAACGACCAGGTTTCTTAACAAATGCGACAATGGGTCAATTATCAAAACTAAAACTGATTGAAGCAAATGGAAGAATTGGTGAACATACACAGTCAGTCATAAATGCTAAAATTCAGTGCTAATCTCACTAAGTATCCTCCCAAAGTCCTGGCATTGTCGTGGCTGTTTTATCTATTACTGTACAGCTCCTTTCATAGACCGGGAAGGGCTTCCTGCTGCCATATCCACAGCTATCAAGACCATGAGACTACAATAAATAGGAGCAGGCCATTCAGCCCCTCAAACCTGCTGCACCATTCAATAGGATCATGGCTGATCCGATACCCCTAACATCCACTTTTCTGCCTTTTCCCCGTTACCGTTGATTCCCCAGCAGATGAAGAATCTCTCCTTGTGTTCACGTTTACACAAATACCTCTGAATTTATCTTCAGCGAACAACACTCCTGCTGTCAGTGACAGACCATGGCAGTGGGTTAAGTCCAATCCTTCTCCACTTTCTCACTGCTGTATTTACAATTATTTCCTTACCCTCACTACACGTTATTTCTGACTGACTGAATCTGGTCGCCAGATCTATAAAATCTAAGACGATTTCTTAAAAATGTGCCGCGCGCATTTCTATCCGTAGCCCCTGTCAGCCAGGGCTCCCTGATTGGGCCAGGTTAACAGCCG
>NW_025970360.1:0-2371 GCF_021869965.1 Rhincodon typus | reverse complement strand
TTGAGGGTTATGGTGAGTGGGCGGTTAAGTGGAGCCGAGTCCACTTATGGAGGAGCAGGTTCGATGGGCCAGATGGCCTACTCCTGCTCCTATTTCTGATGTTCTGTGGGCTGGGCACCCCACCCAAGACTGTTCACCATGGAGATCGCACATTGTCAGAGACCTCTGACCTGACCTTACCCCCTCCACCTGGAGACTGCTACACCAGAGACTCCTCCACCCAGAAACCGCTCCCCTGGATACTCCTCCTCAACTCCCTTCAAAGACCCCATCTCCCAGAGACCTCTCCTGAGGCCTCATCCCCTCTTCTGGAGTATCCTCACCCTAGGGACTCCTCATCCCCGATTCCTGCCCATGAAACCCCTCATCTCGAGGCTCCTTCCAAATGTGATCCGCAGATCCCTCCCCAAAGACCCCACAACTAGTACCATTTCTCTCGACTCCACAGCTCCTCCACCAAACCAGGAGGCCTCTCCCTCGACCCTGCAACCAGAGACCTCCCCCACCCCCCGAACCCAGGAATCACCTGCCCCGAACCAAAATAAAACCCCTCCTTCAGCAGGCCCCTCTTGCAGAGACTCCCTCCAAAACAACCCCGCCGCTGCCCTATCCCCTCAAGCCCCTCACCAGAAGAGCTTTCTCACTTCCCCGTGGACCACTACCTTAGAGTTAGCACGTTCAGCCCCAACCGAACACAAGAAAAAAAAAAAAGAGGTGGGTCTGGGCTGAATGCCCTTTGGAGGGTCAGTGTGGACCTGATGGGCCGAGTGGCCTGCTTTCACACTGTAGGGACTCTATGAACTGCAGATGCTGGAAACCAGAAACAAAAAAAAAACCCCAGAAAGCGCTGGGAGCAAAAACCCACAGCAGGACTGGCAGCGTGTGTGGCGAGAAAGAAGATTTATCGTGTCGGGTCCAGTGACCCTTCTTCAGAACCAGACTCCCAGTTCTTGCATTCCCTCCACAGTAACATGGCCAATTCTTGCTGAGCTTTTCCAGCAATTTCTGTTTCTGCCTCCCTCACCCAAACCAGCCCCTGTTCATCTGATAATCCTCAGCTCCACTTTCCTGTCCTTCCCCCTGCCCTCTTGCAACCGGCCACCAAAGATGTGCCTGCCTCCTGGAGCAGGGCCCTGCATCTGTGGATGGCCCAAGATGGCGGGCTAGGCTGAGGGGATTGGGCTGAACGGCCTCCTCCAGGTCTACGCCTGCGCCTCTTCCGGGGTGCGCTGGGGAGGTGGGGGGGGGGGAAATGAGGTGGCGAGGGAGCTGATTGGCCGAAAGTGCGTGGGCTCGCCGTCCAATGAGGAGGCTGGCCGGTGACGTCACCCGGACAGAAGGGGCTCCCATTGGAGGGCGAGGTGCCTAGCGACGGGCCGGCGTTTCCCGGGTAGCGTGACGTCACCTGTCAACCGGGTTTGTGGGGGTGGGGAAAGCAGCCGACGGTCCCGCCCCCCAACCCCCACTACGCGCACGCGCGCGCGCACACACACACACACCAATTAGACCGAGCCCGGGGCCCAGCCGCGGAGGCTTTGATCGACAACCACTCCCCACCCCCACCCCTAAATAAACAAAACAGGTAAACACGATTTCAGGGAGAGAGAGACAGGATAACAGGGCGGGCGAAGAGATAGGAAAAAAAACAACGGTAGAACCAACTTGTGATGTTTGCAAATAGCGGCTTGGGTGGGGACGGAACGTTTGCCATGGGATCTCAGAGTTTGTTCTAGCGTTTTCTCTCCCTCTCCGGATGCTGCCCCACGACGTCAAGCCGGATAACGGCGGCCGCCGCATGGCAGCCCGGGTTTTGTAGTCCGCCACCTCCAGCCTTTCCTCTCGGAAGTAGGCAACGACTACACATCCCGGCGTGCCTCGCACAGTTTCCCCCTGCACATACAATAGGGCTGGGCGCGTGGCGGGGGTGAGGACTACAACTCCCGACAACTCTCAGCGCCGCAGCCCGGTTCGTTGCCGTCTGCGCTGACGTCACGGGGAAAACTACAACTCCCGGCGTCCCTCCCGGGCGGACGGCTGCGCAGGCGCGGCGGCGGCGGCGAGTAAACAAGCGGCCGGAGGTGAGGAGGATCCTCCGCCCCCTCCCCAACAGGGCCCCACCTCCCTCTCTCTCGCCATTGGCCGGCTCCGGCGCCAGGTCCCGCCCAACAACTGCCCCCCCCCGATACGGGCTGCAATTGGCCCGAGCGGCTGTCGGTCAGCCCGGGGAGGGGGCGGGGCCGGTGATGCCGCTTCCTGATTGGACGGTGTCCCTTTCCCTCCCCTCCCCCCCCCTCCCGAGGAGAGCTGGGTCAGCTCCATTCACCATTTTGGAAGGAGCCGGGGCTTCCCAGAGAGAGAGAGAGAGAGAGAG
>NW_025970359.1:8655-12352 GCF_021869965.1 Rhincodon typus | reverse complement strand
TCCCTCCGGGACACCCTGGTCCACACTTCCTTCACCCCCAACACCTCCCCACAGCCCTACGGCACCGTCCCCTGTAACTGGCGAAGGTGAAACACCTGTGCATTTACCTCCTCCCTCCCCAGTATCCAAAGACCCAAACCTACCTTCCAGGTGAAACAACACTTCACCTGTACTTCCAAGAATCTAGTCTACTGCATTCGCTGCTCACAATGTGGTCTCCTCTACATTGGGGAAACGAAGCGTAGACTTGGCGACTGCTTCGCAGAACATTTACGTTCTGCTTGCAAAAAGGACCCTGAACTACCTGTTGCCTGCCACTTCAATGCACCACTCTGCTCCCTGGCCAACATCTCTGTCTCCAGCTTGCTACAGTGTTCCAATGAAGCCCAATGCAAGCTGGAGGAACAACACCTCATTTTCCGCTTGGGGACCCTACAGCCCTCTGGACTCAATATTGAGTTCAACAATTTTAGGGCCTAAACTCTCCCATGTCCCAGCCCCCCACCCCCCACACCACGCCTTGTTACCACATAGCCTGCCACTACACATCCCCTGTTGTTAGACACTAATAGTCCCCATTAACAATTGTTCACCCTCCCAGCCTGATCGTTAGCAACTCCTTTGTCTGTCCAACTGTCTTTCTCTCTCTTTGGGCTCTATCCTATCGTTTACTCCTTACCCCACCCACCTCCCTATTTTCTGCATATAAACTGACGTTTTCCCAGCCACCATCAGTTCTGAGGAAGGGTCACCGGACCCGAAACGTTAACTCTGTTTTCTCCTCCACAGATGCTGCCTGACCTGCTCAGCTTTTCCAGCAGCTTTGTTTTTGTTCCTGATTTCCCAACTCCTATTCTCAAAGGACTGACCAATGAGAGCAAACACCTTTTTTAACCATCCTGTCTTTGTGTGACGCAAACTTCAATAATTATGTACATGCAACTCTGTTCTACAACACTATCCAAGGCCCCACCGTTGATTGTAGAAACCCTGTCCTTGATTGTTGTGCCAAAATGCAAAACCGCGCATTTATCCAGATTGAACGCCATTTGCTATTTTTCAGCTCATTGACCCATTTGATCAAGATCTCTTTGTAATCTTAGAAAACCTTCTTCACTGTCTACTATGCCACCAATTTTGGTGTCATCTGCAAACTTGTTAACCATGCTTTCCATTTCTCATCCAAATCATTTCTATAAATGACAAACAAAAGAGGACCCAGAATCGATCCCTGTGGAACACTGCTGGTCACAGGCCTCCAGTCCGAAAAATAAACCTCCACCATTACTCTCTGTCTCCTGCCGTTAAGCCAATTATAAAATTGGCAAGCTCACCCTGAATCACATGTGACCTAACTTTATTGATTAATCTACCATGCGGAACCTTTTCAAAAGTTTTACTTAAATCCAAATAAACATCATGTCCTGCTCTGACATCATCAATCTTTTTAGTACCTTCCTCAAAAAATTCAGTCAAGTTTGTGAGACACGATTTTCCTTGCACAAAACCATACTCACTATCTTTAATCAAATTTTGCTTCTCTAATTGTCCATAAATCGTATCTTTCATAATCACCTCCAACAATTCACTCACAACCGAAGTCATACTCACAGGTCTATCGTTCCCTGGTTTTTCCTGACAGCCTTTATTAAACAAAGGTACAGCATTAGCTACCCTCCAGTCATCATGCTTCCCCTGTAGTTATAGCTGATGCAAATATTTTTGCAAGGGGTCTCGTAATTTCCTCCCTTACTTCCCACAACATTCTGGGATATATTAGATCCGGAGATTTATCCACCTTTATGTTCTGTAAGACCACCTGAACTTCCTCTTCTGTAATGTGAACATGTTTTTAAAACATCAAAGTTTATTTCTCTGCATTGTCTCGACTCCATTTCTTTCTCCACCGTAAAAACTGATGGAAAATATTCATTTAGTATCTCTCCCATCTCCTAGGGTTCAACACAAAGACAACTGCCTTGATCTTTAAGAGGCCCTATCCTCTCTCTAGTTACAAGCTTGCTCTTAATGTACTTGTAGAATCTCTTTGGATTATCCTTAACCTTATCTGCCAATGCTATCTCATATCCCCTCTTTGCCTTCCTGATTTCTTTCTTATGAATGCCCTTACACTCCTTATGTTGATTAAGAGATTCAATTGAACCAAGTTGTCTATATCTAAAATAATATTCTCTTTTATTCTTGATTCGAAGCTCGATATATTTATTCATCCTTTGTTCCTTAATCTTACCAGCCTCACCCTTCACTGTAACGGGAACAAAATCCTCGGAACTCTCGTCATCACACTGTACTTGTCAGATGTCCTTTTACCTGCGAATAGTCTATTCCAATCAACTTCTGGAAGTTCTTGTCTCATATTATTAAAATCTGCCTTACTCCAATTAAAAACTTTAACTTTTATGGAAGGCTTATCCTTTTCCATAGCAATTTTGAAACTAATAGAATTATGACTACTAGACCCAAGGTGTACCCCCACTTTCATTTCAGTCACCTGCCCTGCCTTATTGCCCAAAGGAAGTTCTAGTTTTTCTCTTTCTCCACCCTGATGTGTGTATGGAATGAGCTGCCGAAGAAAGTGGTAGAGGTGGGTCAGTTACAATGTTTAAAAGATATTTGGACAGGTACATAGAAAAGGTTTAGAGGGATGTGCAAATAGGACTAGTTCAATTTAGGAAACCAGGTCGGCATGGACAAGTTGGACTGATGGGCCTTTATCCATGCTGGATGACTCTGTGAAATGCACATTTTACATGCCATTTGATTTTAATTTGTACTGATTTCCACTGAGATGCGTTGCTGTCAAAATTTCACTCCCACGTGATATACAGCTAAATGAAGCAAACGTTTAAAAATGGAAAGCCTAAAGGCCATTGACTGCAACATGAAGTTGCCTGAAAAAATAAGGATAAAATGCCATAGGGTTAGGATTAGGGCTAAAAAGGGCAAAAAGTATTAAAATAGTGAGGAAGAATCAGTCAGCAAGACGCTAAGAGGATAACCCAGAAAGCCTGATGTCATTCTTTTAAATTTGACCCAATGTATGCAAACCAAATTGATAACACTGTTCAAAAACAAAGTTGCTGGAAAAGCTCAGCAGGTCTGGCAGCATCTGTGAAGGTAAAAAGAGTTACCGTTTCGGGTCCGGTGACTCTTCCTCAGAACTGAGGAATTTCTGAGGGTCACCGGACCTGAAACATTAACTCTTTCTTCCTTCACAGATGCTGCCAGATCTGCTGAGCTTTTCCAGCAACTTTGTTTTTGTTCCTGATTTACAGCACCCACAGTTCTTTCGGTTTTTATTTTGATAACACTGTTGTTCAGCAATTTTATCAGAATAGAGATTATTTCACTTGAAGGAATATCCTTGTTAATGCTTTCAAAGCACACTTTACAAATTCACATTCTGCAAAGCCTACCAGTGTTCTTTTTATTGCAGCAAGTTTGCAAACTCTTCATTATTTCTGTTTTGAAAAACTGCTTATGGGCCACCTACTGCCTGTACTTTTGTTGGAAATGCCCCTTAGGGTTTCAGCTATTATAACCTGCATGTATGTATAATTTGTTTCAGAGATAGTAGGAACTGCAGATGCTGGAGAATCTGAGATAACAAGGTGTAGAGCTGGATGAACACAGCAGGCCAAGCAGCATCAGAGGAGCAGGAAAGCTGATGTTCGGG
>NW_025970359.1:7383-8155 GCF_021869965.1 Rhincodon typus | reverse complement strand
TCTGATGCTGCTTGGCCTGCTGTGTTCATCCAGCTCTACACCTTGTTATCTCAGATTCTCCAGCATCTGCAGTTCCTACTATAGCTGTGGGCGTCGGTGGGTTTGTAATGGATATTAGTGGCCAGTCTATCCCAGAAATGGAAACAGAAATGTCAAGGAAGGGAAAGGAGGAGTCTGAGATAGACCAGGTGAAAGTGAGGGCAGGGTGGAAATTGGAGGTGAAATTGATGAAGTTTTCCAATTCTAGACAAGAGAGGGAAGCAGCACCAATGACATCATCGATATATCGGAGAAAGAGTTGTGGGTGGGGCCCGGAATAGGACTGGAACAAGGAATGTTCCACGTAACACACGAAGAGACAGGCATATCTAGGGCCCATGCGGGTGCCCATGGCAACCCCTCTTACCTGAAGAAAATTAGAGGAGTTGAAAGAGAAGTTGTTGAGGGTGAGGACAAGCTCAGCCAAGCGGAGGAAGGTGGTGGTGGGTGGGGATGGTTCAGGTCTTTGCTCCAGGAAGAAGCAGCGAATTGATGTGTAAAGGGATTGCACATCCATGGTAAAGAGGAGGTGGCTGAAGACAGTAAACTGGAAGCTTTGAAACTGGCGTAAGGTGTCAGATGAATCATGGATGTATGTGGGTAGGGATTGGACCAGGGGGGAGAAAACTGAGTCAAGGTAGGAAGAGATGAGTTCTGTGGGGCATGAGCAGGCTGAAACAATGGCCCTACCTGGACAGTCCTGTTTGTGGATTTTTGGCAGGAGGTAGAAACG
>NW_025970359.1:5592-6883 GCF_021869965.1 Rhincodon typus | reverse complement strand
TGGATTTTTGGCAGGAGGTAGAAACGAGCTGTGCGGGGTTGGGGGACCATTAGCTTGGAAGCAGATGGGGGGAGATCACCAGATGAAATAAAATCCGTAACCGTAGTGGATACAATGGCCTGATGTGCCATGGTGGGGTCATGGTCCAGGGGAAGGAAGGAGGAGGTATCTGAGAGCTAGCGCTCAGCCTATGCAAGGTAGAGGTCAGTACGCCAGACAACAACAGCACCACCCTTATCGGCAGGCTTGATGACAAAGTTAGGGTTAGATCTGAGTGCACGGAGTGCAGTCAGTTTGGAGGGAGATAGGTTGGATTTGTTGAGAGGGGCAGTGAACTTGAGGCGACTAATGTCACGTCAACAGTTCTCAATGAAAAGATCGAGTGCAGGTAAAAGGCCAGAGGGAGGGGTCCGGGTGGAGGGAGAGTGTTGGAGTTTGGCAAAGGGGTCTGTTGGACGGGGAGAGGACTCTTGTCCAAAGAAATGAGCAAGGAGGCGAAGACGGCGGAAGAACAGTTCGGTGTCATGTTGTACCCGAAATTCGTTAAGGTGGGGATGTAGAGGGATAAAGCTGAGGCCTTTGCTGAGTACAGAGCGTTCAGCATCGGACAGTGGAAGGTTAGGAGGGATGGTGAATACCCGACAGGGGTTGGGGGATTGGGGGAGGGGATAGAACTCTTGTCTCTGACGGGATTTCCGCTCCAATCTCTCTTCTTGCCCACCGACTTTAATTTCACTTCCACTCCTGGTGTTTGACCAGGTATTTGCTAAAACTCGTTTCTACAGCCATATCACATTCCTCAGTGACTGCCTCCAGCTCAGACTCACCCCACGTGGATTCCAACTGAATTTTCATCCCTCATGTTTTGAATCCTCCCAGGATCACAGATATCTCCATGATGTTCAACGTTCCATGGACAGCTGCTCTCGCCGCATCCTAAGACCCACACTCAGTGCCATGCAGCGTCACATGCGCACTCTCAACATTTCTCTCCAACAGCATCGCAACACACTGGCTCAGGGCTGCACCACTCCACAGTTCCACTTCATCCTCCGGCTCATTCGTCGTGCTAACAAGAACCTTTTTCTTTTCCTTTCAGGCATCAAGGCCCACAAGATGCACCAACTCAAAAATACCCATGGCCCTCTGGAACCTACCTCTCCTCCCCTTCCCTCTGACTCTATCCCCTCCCCCAATCCCCCAACCCCTGTCGGGTATTCACCATCCCTCCTAACCTTCCACTGTCCGATGCTGAACGCTCTGTACTCAGCAAAGGCCTCAGCTTTATCCC
>NW_025970359.1:3832-5092 GCF_021869965.1 Rhincodon typus | reverse complement strand
ATGTGTAGTGGCAGGCTATGTGGTAACAAGGCCTGGTGTGTGGGGTGGGGGGCTGGGACATGGGAGAGTTTAGGCCCTAAAATTGTTGAACTCAATATTGAGTCCGGAGGGCTGTAGGGTCCCCAAGCGGAAAATGAGGTGTTGTTCCTCCAGCTTGCGTTGGGCTTCACTGTTGCTTCACCTGGAAGGTATGTTTGGGCCCTTGGATAATGGGGAGGGAGGAGGTAAATGCACAGGTGTTTCACCTTCGCAGGTTACAGGGGAAGGTGCCGTAGGGCTGTGGGGAGGTGTTGGGGGTGAAGGAAGTGTGTACCAGGGTGTCCCGGAGGGAACGGTCCCTGCGGAAGGGGACAAGAGAGGGGAGGGGAATATGTGTCTGGTGGTGGCATCTTGCTGGAGGTGGTGGAAATGGTGTCTGATGATCTTCGGGTTGTGGATGCTGGTGGGATGGTAGGTGAAGATAAGGGGAACCCTATCGCTTTTGCAGGAGGGAAGAGAAGGGGTGAGGACAGAAATGCGGGAGATAGGTCAGGCCCGATTGAGGGCCCTGTTGACAACAGAGCTGGGGAATCCTCAGTTGAGGAAGAATGTGGACATTTCGGAGGCTCCCTTGTCAAAGTTGGCCTCATCTGAACATATGCGACGGAGATGGAGGAACTGAGAGAATGGGATGGAGTCTTTACAGGAAGTGGGGTGTGAGGATGTATAATCCAGGTAGCTGTGGGAGTCGGTGGGTTTGTAATGGATATTAGTGGCCAGTCTATCCCCAGAAATGGAAACAGAAATGTCGAGGAAGGGAAAGGAGGAGTCCGAGATAGACCAGGTGAAAGTGAGGGCAGGGTGGAAGTTGGAGGCGAAATTGATGAAGTTTTCCAATTCTAGACGAGAGAGCGAAGCAGCATCGATGATATCATCGATGTATCGGAGAAAGAGTTGTGGGTGGGGGCCGGAATAGGACTGGAACGGTCTTTGCTCCAGGAAGAAGCAGAGAGCCCTAAGACCCTCGTGGTGGGGAATTGATGTGTAAAGGGATTGCACATCCATGTTAAAGAGGAGGTGGCTGGAGACAGTAAACTGGAAGCTTTGAAACCGGCGTAAGGCATCAGATGAATCATGGATGTATGTGGGTAGGGATTGGACCAGAGGGGAGAAGACTGAGTCAAGGTAGGAAGAGATGAGTTCTGTGGGGCATGAGCAGGCTGAAACAATGGCTCTACCTGGACAGTCCTGTTTGTGGATTTTTGGCAGGAGGTAGAAACG
>NW_025970359.1:1101-3332 GCF_021869965.1 Rhincodon typus | reverse complement strand
TCAGGCATTAAGGCCCACAAGATGCAACAACTCAAAAATACCCATGGCCCTCTGGAACCTTCCTCTCCTCACCTTCCCTCTGACTCTATCCCCTCCCCCAACACCCCCACCTCCTGTCGGGTATTCACCTTCCCTCCTAACCTTCCGCATGCTGATCCTGAATGCTCTGTACTCAGCAAAGGCCTCAGCTTTATTCCTCTGCATCCCCACCTTAATGAATTTTGGGCACGACATGACACCGAACTCTTCTTCCGTCGTCTTCACCTCGGGGCCCATTTCTTTGGACAAGAGTCCCCTCCCTGTCCCACAGACCCCTTTGCCCAACTCCAACGCTCTCCCTCCACCTGGACCCCTTCCTCCGGCCTTTTACCTGCACTCGATCTTTTCATTGAGAACTGTCAACGTGACATTAGTCACCTCAATTTCGCTGCCCCTCTCACCAAATCCAACCAGTCTCCCTCTGAACTTACTGTACTCCATGCACTCAGACCTAACCCTGACTTTGTCATTAAGCCTGCCGATAAGGGTGGTGCTGTTGTAGTCTCGCGTACTGACCTCTACCTTGCAGAGGCTGAGCGCCAGCTCTTGGATACCTCCTCCTACCTTCCCCGGACCATGACCCCACCATGGCACATCAGGCCATTGTATCCACTACGGTTACGGATCTCATTTCATCCGGTGATCTCCCCCCATCTGCTTCCAAGCTAATAGTCCCCCAACCCCGCACAGCTCGTTTCTACCTCCTGCCAAAAATCCACAAACAGGACTGTCCAGGCAGACCCATTGTTTCAGCCTGCTCATGCCCCACAGAACTCATCCCTTCCTACCTTGACTCAGTTTTCTCCCCCCCACCCCCGGTCCAATCCCTCTCCACATACATCCATGATTCATCTGACGCCTTACACTGGTTTCAAAACTTCCAGTTTACCGGCTCCAGCCACCTCCTCTTTACCATGGATGTGCAATCCCTTTACACGTCCATTCCCCACCAGGAGGGTCTTAGGGCTCTCCGCTTCTTCCTGGAGCAAAGACCTGAACCATTCCCACTCACCATCCTCCTCCACTTGGCCGATCTCATCCTCACCCTCAATAACATCTCTTTCAACTCCTCTCATTTTCTTCAGTTCAGAGGGGTTGCCACGGATACCCTCATGGGCCCTAGTTATGCCTGTCTCTTCGTGGCGTACATGGAATATTCCTTGTTCCAATCCTATTCTGGCCCCCACCCACAATTCTTTCTCCGATACATCGATGATATCATCGGTGCTGCTTCCCTCTCTCATCTGGAGTTGGAAAACTTCATCAATTTTGCCTCCAATGTCCACCCTGCCCTCACTTTCACCTGGTCTAACTCTGACTCCTCCCTTCCCTTCCTCGACATTTCTGTTTCCATTTCTGGGGATAGACTGGCCACTAATATCCATTACAAACCCACTGACTCCCACAGCTACCTGGACTATACATCCTCACACCCCACTTCCTGAAAAGAATCCATCCCATTCTCTCAGTTCCTCCGTCTCCATCGCATACGTTCAGATGAGGCCAACTTCGACAAGAGAGCCTCCAAAATGTCCAACTTCTTCCTCAACCGAGGATTCCCCAACTCCGTTGTTGACAGGGCCCTCAACCAGGTCCGACCCATCTCCCGAACGTCCGCCCTCACCCCTCCTCTTCCATCCACAACAGCGATAGGGTTCCCCTTATCCTCACCTACCATCCCACCAGCATCCACATCCAGAAGATCAGCAGACTCCATTTCCGCCACCTCCAGCGAGATGCCACCACAAGACACATACTCCCCTCCCCTCCCTTGTCCACCTTCCACAGGGACCGTTCCCTCCGGAACACCCTAGTCCACACTTCCTTCACCCCCAACACCTCGCCACAGCCCTACGGTACCTTCCCCTGTAACCGGCGAAGGTGCAGCACCTGCCCATTTACCTCCTCCCTCCCCAGAATCCAAGGGCCCAAACATACCTTCCAGATAAAGCAACACTTCACCTGCACTTCCCAGAATCTAGTCTACTGCATTTGCTGCTCACAATGTGGTCTCCTCTACACTGGGGAGACGAAGCATAGACTTGGTGACCACTTCGCAGAACATCTACGTTCTGCCCGCAAAAAAGACCCTGAACTACCCGTTGCCTGCCACTTTAACACACCACCCTGCTCCCTGGCCAACATCTCTGTCTCTGGCTTGCTACAGTGTTCCAGTGAAGTCCAATGCAAGC
>NW_025970359.1:0-601 GCF_021869965.1 Rhincodon typus | reverse complement strand
CTCTGTCTCTGGCTTGCTACAGTGTTCCAGTGAAGTCCAATGCAAGCCGAAGGAACAACACCTCATTTTGCGCTTGGGGACCCTACAGCCCTCCGGGCTCCATATTGAGTTCAATAATTTTAGGGCCTAAACTCTCCCATGTCCCAGCCCCCCACGCCACACACCAGGCCTTGTAACTACATAGACACAACAAGGTGCAGGGCTGGATGAACACAGCAGGCCAAGCAGCATCATAGGAGCAGAAAGGTTGACGTTTTGGGCCTAGACCCTTCATCAGAAAAGGGGGAGGGGAAGGGGGTTCTGAAATAAATAGGGAGAGAGTAGGAGGCGGATAGAAGATGGATAGAGGAGAGGATAGGTGGAGAGGAAACAAACAGGTTGAAGAGGCGGGGATGGAGCCAGTAAAGGTGAGTGTAGGTGGGGAGTTAGGGAGGGGATAGGTCAGTCCAGGGAGGACGGACAGGTCAAGGGGGTGGGATGAGGTTAGTCGGTAGGAGATGGGGGTGCAGCTTGAGGTGGGAGGAGGGGATAGGTGGGAGGAAGAACAGGTTAGGGAGGCGGGGACGAGCTGGACTGGTTTTGGGACGCGGTAGGGGGAGGG
>NW_025970358.1:5994-12355 GCF_021869965.1 Rhincodon typus | reverse complement strand
AAACGTCAGCCTTCCTGCTCCTATGATGCTGCTTGGCCTGCTGTGTTCATCCAGCTCTACACTGTGTTATCTAGCAAAGAATTTGCTACCATCACACTTAGACTGTTACAATGACTGCTGTAAGAAAGAAGGGAGACAAAAAGCAGGAAACTTCAGGCCAGTTAGGTTAATATTTGTCACAGGGCAAGTGTAGAGAAGCTATTATTAAAGAATTTTTAACTGGACAATCATATAATTTCAAGGTAATCAGGCAAAGTCAACATATTTTTGTGAGAGGGAAATCACTTTTCGCCAATTTATAGGGAACTAGTGGAAGTACATTACTTAGATTTCCAGAAGGCATTTGTTAAAGTATTGAATCAGAAGTTATTGTGGAAAATAAAAGCTCATTTTGTAAAAGGGGTAGCATGTTTTCACAGATAATTAATTTGATGGCTAAACAGGAGAGTAGGTAGAATGGGTCTTTTTCAGGTTGACAAGGTGTTAGTGAGTGGTACAGCAAGGCGTCAATTCTGGGAACCAACTATTAAAAATTTATACCAATGACTTGGATAACGGATATAAAGTATGATTGCCAAATTTGCTGATGATGCAAGCAGGAAAGCAAAGGTAGGAAGGCAAAGTGTGAACAGGACATAAGGGGTTACAAGATATATAGGTAAGTGAGTGGGTAAAGATCTGGCAGATATGAAAGTTGACGTTTTGGGTCGGGACTCTTCTTAAGAAATGGAGGTGAGGGGGGAGGTGTAGGGGCAGGTGTAGCACTTCCTGTGGTTGCAGGGAAAGGTGCCGGGGGTGGTGGGGCTAGTGGGGAGTGTGGAGCGGACGAGGGAGTCACGGAGAGAGTGGTTCCTACAAAAGGCAGATAGGGGTGGGGAGAGAAATACATTTTTGGTTGTGGGGTTGGATTGTAGGTGGCGGAAGTGGCAGAGAATGATATGTTGGATACAAAGGCTGGTGGGGGTGATGTGTGAGGATAAGGGGGATTCTGTCATTATTTTTGTTGGGGGGAGGGGGAATGGGAGGGCAGAAGTGCAGGAAATGCAAGAGATGTGGTTGAGGGCATTTTCTTTTCTTTATTCATTCATGAGACGAGGGCATCGCTGGCTAGGCAACATTTATTGCCCATCCCTAATTGCCCAGAGGGCAGTTAAGAGTCAGCCACATTGCTGTGGGTCTGGAGTCACATGTAAGCCAGGCCAGATAAGGATGGCATTTTTCTTCCCTAAAGGACAGTACTGAACCAGATGGGTTTTTTCCCAACAATCGACAATGGATTCACCGTCATCATTAAACTCTTAATTCCAGATATTTATTGAATTCAAATTCCACCATCTGCCATGATGGGATTTTCTGAGTCTCTGGATTAACAGTCCAGCGATAATACCACTAGGCCATCGCCATTTTAGATTACTGCCAGGGTTGGGGGGGGAGTTGCGGTCCATGAAATAGGAGGACATCTGGGATGTTCAGGAGTGGAATGCCCCATCTTGGGAGCAGACGCAGTGGAGGCGGAGGAATTGGGAGTAGGGGATCGCATTCTTGCAGGAAGGTGGGTGAGAGGAGGTATAGTCCAGGTAGCTGTGGGAGTCGGTGGGTTTGAATTAGGCGTCAGTTTCGAGGTGGTCACCAGAGATGGAGACAGAGAGGACCAGGAAGGAGAGAGAGGTATCAGAGATGGTTCAGCCTCTCCTACTGACACCACCATCGACCTCGTTACTTCAACCGACATCGTTCACACTGCTGCCCCGAACCGTACCGCTGCTGCCCCTAATCACACCAACTCACAAACCTTATCACCTCAGGTGACCTCCCACCCACAGCCTCCAACCTCATCATTCCCCAACCCTGCACCGCCCGTTTCTATCTCCTTCCCAAAATCCACAAACCCGACTGTCCCGGCCGACACATTGTCTCTGCCTGCTCCTGCCCCACCGAACTTATCTCCGCTTACCTTGACTCTATTTTCTCCCCCCTGTTCCAGGAACTCCCCACCCATGTCCGGGACATCACCCACGCCCTCCACCTCCTCCAAGACCTCCAATTCCCTGACCCCCAACACCTCATCTTCACCATGGACATCCAATCCCTGTACACTTACATTGTCTACGCAGATGGTCTAAAATCCCTCCGCTTCTTCCTCTCCCACAGGCCCGACCAGTCCACCTCCACCGACATCCTCATCCGCTTAACGAAACTCGTCCGTACCCTTAACAATTTTTCCTCCAACTCCTCCCACTTCCTACAGACTAAGGAGGTGGTCATGTGTACCCGCATGGGCCCAAGCTATGCCTATCTCTTCATAGGATACGTGGAACAGTCCCTCTTCCGCTGTTACACTATCCCCCACCTCTTCCTCCCAGCACCTTTCCCTGCAACCGCAGGAAGTGCTACACCTGCCCCTACACCTCCCCTCTCACCTCCATTCAAGGCCCAAAACAAATCTTCCATATCAGACAGAGCTTCACCTGCACATCTGTCAACTTGGTCTACTGCATCTGCTGCTCCCAATGTGGCCTCCTTTACATCGGTGAGACCAAGCGGAGACTCGGAGAATGTTTTGTACAGCATCTGCGCTCTGTTTGCGACAAACAACAACACCTTCCGGTCATGAACCATTTCAACTCTCCCTTCCACTCCCTGGGTGACATGTCCATCCTGGGCCTCCTCCAGTGTCACAATGACACCACCCGCAAACTGGAGGAGCAGCACCTCATATTCTGCCTCGGGAGCCTACAGCCCAATAGCCTAAAGATGGAATTCACCGGTTTTAAAATCTCCCCACCCTCTGCCTCGTTCCATCACTAACCCTCCCTCTTATCCCCACCTCCTTGACCTGACACAACCTGTCCGTCTTCTCTCCCACCTATCCACCCCTCCCACCTCACTGGCCAATCCCCACCATTCCCTACCTGCATTCACCTATCACCATCCCATCTACCTTCCCCAGCCTCCTCTCTATTTACTTCTGAGCCCCCTTCCCCCTCCCCATTTCTGAAGAAGGGTCCCGACCTGAAACGTCAACTTTCCTGCTCCTCTGATGCTGTCTGGCCTGCTGTGTTCATCTAGCTTCATACTGCGTTGACTCTGACTCCAGTATCTGCAGTTCTTGCTATCTCTGGCAGATATGAAATTGTTAATTTTGGCAGGAGGAATAAAAATGCACATTATTTAAAAGGTGATACATGGTAGAGCTTTGAATTATCTTAGTGCATGAATTGCAAGAGGTTAATGTGCAAATCAGCAAGTAATTAGGCAAGCGCATGGAATCTTATTGTTTATTATCGAGCGAGCTGAATGCAACAAAAGGGAGGTTGTAGGTACAAAGTAGGTGTTAATTGTGGGTATGCACAGTAGGAAATAGGTCAGTTTTGCTGAGTACAAACTCATGCAAACAAAATGCAGTGGTGGTGGGAGGGGTGCAAGGAGGTAGAGTCACTCAAAACCCCTGCCCCATGTCCCTGTGTCTGTTTGCTGTCAACAATGATGACCTATTTTCTGAGGAAGGGTCACCGGACCCGAAACGTTAACTCTGTTTTCTCCTTCACAGATGCTGCCAGACCTGCTGAGCTTTTCCAGCAACTTTGTTTTTGTACCTATTTTTTATTATCCACACCAAACACTAGCATTTATTTTGCATACATCTCCTCTACTACCTTCAGCAATCCCTTTGTCTGTGCTCTGGGCTCCCTCACCATCTGTTCCACTTGCTCCTCCTCTCCCTTTGTCATCATTTCCCACTCCCTTTCGGTTCCGAACAAGAGTCATATGGGACTTAAAATATTAATTCTCCACAGATGCTACCAGCCCTATCAAGTTTCTCCAACTAAGATAACAAGGTGTGGAGCTGGATGAACGCAATAGGCCAGGCAGCATCAGAGGAGCAGGAAAACTGACGTTTCAGGTCCGGACCCTTCAGCTTTCCTGCTCCTCTGATGCTGCTTGGCCTGCTGTATTCATCCAGCTCTACATCTTGTTATCTCAGATTCTCCAGCATCAGCAGTTCCTACTATCTCTGAGTTTCTCCAGCTGTTTGTTTTCACTTCAGGTCTCATTTCAGCATCTACAGTATTTTGCTTTTATTACAAAAGTACTGAGATTATTTTTCAGTTATACAGGGTGAAGCTACATCCGAAGGACTGTGCGCAGTACTGGTCAATTTATTTAAGGAAGGATATTAATGCATTGGAAGCAGATGAAAGTTGGTTTACTGGATTATTACCTGGATTGGGCAGCTTCTCTAAGGAGGAATGGGCAGATGGACCAGGATTGTACCCATTGGAATTTAGAAGAGTGAAAGATGATTTGATTGAAACATAGAAGATTCTGAGGAAACTTGACAGGGTGAATTTGGAGAGCATATGTCCTTTCTGGGAAAATCCAGAATTAGGGTGTCACCCATTTAAAACAAAGATGGGGTGATTATATTTTTCTTTCTCAAGGGTTGTGAATCTTTGGAGTTGTGTTCCTGTAAGGGAGGTAGAAGCTGAGTCTGTAAATATTTTTAGGGCAGAGGTGAATAGATTCTTGGTGAGCAAGGTTGTCAGGGTAAATGGCAAAGTAGATTTGAGGATACAAGCAAATTAGCCATGACCTTAAATGATGGAGTAGGCTAAAGGGGCCAAATGGCCTACTTCTGCTCCATGCTTGCATGTTCAAACAGATTTGATGTTCCTGACAAATGACAATCTGCTATTCCACCTCCACCACCCTCCCAACATCCTCACCTTCAAGCAAGGAAACACACTGTACAACATCCTGTTAAAATATAGATAGCAGTGGTGTCATGGACTTTCAGAAACACTAAACATTTAACATGAAGAAAAGATTATTCACATCAATATTGGTTGACAAAAGCCAGATCGGAACAATCAAGTCGTGCAGATTTCACTGATGTTGCAACTGGCTAAGGAAGTGTGAATGTGGAGGTGCAATACATTAATTCTTGAATTCAAAAAGGACTTATTCAGGTTTCTCATTAGGGAATTTTCAATAAAAAGAAATGCACAGGGATCCAGGAGACTGTGGCAAATTAAATTATTAATTAGTTAGATAATGGGAAACTGTGTCATTATTGATGATAAGACTTTCAGCAAGATAATTGCGTAGCTGTGACTAGTAGAGTTCCTGATGGTCTTTAATGGCACTCCTGCTGTTCACAATTCTTCACCATCATCTTACAATATCTGTTTTCAAGGACATTCAGTTCACGTTTAATGGTTGTTGAACTATATTATACCAATGCAAACTGTTCAGGTGGGTAGTTGAAATCCATACAGTGGTCTTTTAACCTCCTGTTCTGAGAAAACGGCAAACTGCCTGAACAGGGCAGTACCTTCTGATAAAAATGCAAACTGAAGTCTGATGACAGCATGAGGCCCAAAAATAATTTTTGTTCTGGTCCTGTCCAATTTAATGCTCACCAAACTTGGCTGAAGTCACTACCCCTACCCACACAGAACGTGCAGATAATAAACATAACAACATTCTGAACGTCATTAGCCTCAGTATCACTGCTTAAGCATTAAAAAACTGCAACAGGGTTAACTTTCAAATCCAGTGACCATTCTTCAGGATAGTTTACAGAGGGTCACTGGACTTGAAACCTTAACTCAGCTTCTCTTTCCAGATTTGCAGCCAGGCTTGCAATCTCTGTTTTTGTTTGAACAAAATTGCCTGCCCAGTCATATAATAGTGTGTACAAAGCACCAGATAAGGAATTATGGCAACAATTCCCATCAATCATTCTGCTTTGCCATTGTAAATCTCAGGAGTTGGACATTTTTCAAATGTTAAAGAATATGTTTCAGTGTCTTCTGTTAAGATTCAGCTTGGCCTACTCCCCAGGTCTCCAATATCATAGATACTACATATGCCAGTTTTCTGGAAAAAAAGAAGTCACTCCACATGCTATGAAGCAAAACTGAGACACTGGATACGGCAAAGTCTATAGGACCTGACAATGCCCTGGCAGCAGTTCTGAAGATTTGTGATTAAAATTGTGGATCCTCTGGCCAATCTGCTACAGTGCACTTGTATATGTGAAGAAGGCAGGTTATTATCTGAATGGTGGCAGTTTAGGAAAAGCTGAGTGCAACAAGACCTGGGTGTCATGGTGGAACAGTCGCTGAAGGTTGGCATACGGGTGCAGCAGGCAGTGAGGAAAGCTAATGGTATGCTGGCCTACATAGCGAGATGTGGAGGTGCTGGTGTTGGACTGGGGTGGACAAGGTCAGAAATCACACAACACCAGGTTATAGTACAACAGGCTTACTTGGAAACACAAGCTATCGGAGCCTCTCTCCCGCTCTCTACCACCCCCCCCCCCCCCCCCCCCCCCCCCCCCCCCCCCCCCCCCCCC
>NW_025970358.1:0-5894 GCF_021869965.1 Rhincodon typus | reverse complement strand
CCTCCCCCCGCCACACACTCACCCCCCCACTCTCTCTCTCACACACTCGTACGTGCACACGCACACACACACACGAATCTGTGGGGTGAATTTGTTTTTGCAGATACATTTTATTTTGTTCAAAAAGCACACAATTTATAGACAGTCAGTCGATGCGGTGTTTTATAAATTCCTAACTTTAGAAATAAAACCAGTCTGACTCCAAACCAAAACACAAACAGATTCTGAACAAGGGCTCACACCTAACATGCATTGTCTGACTTAAAATGTCACTTCTTCTTTACACTGATAAAACCTTTAGTTCTGTCAGGACAGTGACTTCAAAGGAATTCGGGGATTTACATATACATATTAACTAATTAAAACCTTCTAACTGATAAAAGATTTAACAGCATCTTAGGTTTGTTTAGTACATCTTTATCAATGGTGTGAACCTTTGATTTTATACACATAAATTCTGTGTCTGCTACTACCTCTCTCACAAACACCTGAAGAAGGACTGAGGCTCCAAAAGCTTGCGTTTTCAAATAAACCTGTTGCACTATAGCCTGGTGTCATGTGATTTCTGACTTTACATAGCGAGAGGTTTTCAGTATTGGAATAAGGATGTCTTGCTGCAATTATATAGGGTCTTGGTGAGACTGCACCTTGAGTGTTGTTTGCAGCTTTGATCTCCTAGCCTGAGGAAGGACATTATTGTTTTTGAGGGAGTCCAGCGAAGGTTCGCCAGACTGATTCCTGAAATGGCAGGACTGGAATTTGAGGAAAGACTGGATCAACTGGGCTTGTATTTGCCGAAATTTGGAAGAATGAGGGGGGGATCTCATAGAAACATTTAAAATCCTGATGGGACTGGACAGGCCAAGATGCGGTAAGAATGTTCCTGATATTGGGGAAGTCCAGAACTAGGGGTCCTGTCCTATTCTGTACCATTCAATAATCCTCAGGTACTGAAGCAATCTGTATTGCATTCGGTAGCCCATGTCATTTGTATCATTTGAATGCCAGGCAATGACCATTTCTAACAAGAGAAAATCCAATTATTTTCCTTGGACACTTGATGCCTTAGCATCACTGAATACTCCACAGTCATCAGCCTGGGAGTTATCTTTGACTAAAAACTGAACTGGATCAGCCAAATAAATATTGTGATGAGGAGCAGATCAGTGGCTAGGAATTCTAGAGAGAATAACTCAATTCCTAAACCCTCCTAAAAACCTGCTCACAAGGCATAATTCAGGAAGGTGATGCTATCTATCAGCAATACTCGATAAGCTTCACACCATCTAGGACAAACAGCCTGCTTGATCCACACCTCAACATCACCTTAAACATTCACTCCCTCTACCCCTGGCACAGTAGCATGTCCAAGGTGCACTGCAACAACTCACCCAGCCTCCTTCAATGACACCTTCCAAACATTTAACTTCTACAGCCTGGAAATGGGAAACAGATGCATGGGAACATCAACATTTCACAGCACCCTTGAAATCACACAGCAACTTGTCTTGGAACTCTGTATCACTGCTCCTTCATTGTCAGAATACTGGAGCATACTCCTCAGCAGATGGACTCGCATGATTCAAAAATCTGGTTTATTATCACCTTCTGAAGGCCAATTGGGCATAGGCAAAAGCTATAAACTTTCAAAGGCAACAGTTACACACCACCCACAAAAGAATAAAATAAAGAACAGTACAGCACAGGAACAGATCCTTCAGCCCACCACACCTGCGCCAACATATGACGCCTTGCTAGAGTAAAAACCTTTTTCCATCACACAGTCCGTATCTCTAGTCCCTGCCTATTCATACATCAGTCAAGATGCCTCTCAAACATTGTTATTGTATCCACCTCCTCTGGCAGATCATTCCAGGCACTTACCACCCTCTGTGTAAAAAATAACTTGCCTCTCTCATCTCCTTTAAACATTCCCCATTTTACTTTAAACGTAATTGACATTTCTTCCCTGGGAGAAAGATTCTGTCTCTCAACTCTATCCCTGCCTCTCATAATTTTGTAATCTATCAGGTTACCCCTTCGCCTCCGACATTCAAGTGAAAATAAACTGATTTTGTCCTATAGTTAATACCCTTCAAGCCAGGCAACATCCTGGTAAACCTTTTCTGTGCCCTTCCCAAAGCCTCCACATCCTTCTGGTGGTGTGATGACCAGAACTGTATGCAATATTCCAAATGTGGCTTAACTAAAGTTCTATACAAAAATTGCCAATTTTTATACTCTATGCCCTGACCAATGATCGCAAGCATGCCATATGCCTTCTTGAGCACCTTATCCACTTGCATTGCCACTTTCAGGGAATTGTGAACCTGTATGCCGTCTGTACGTTAATGTTCCTAAGTGTTCTGCCAATTATTATATAATTTCCTCTTGCATTAGACCTTCCAAAAGGCATCACCTCGCATTTGTCCAGATTAACTTCTGTCTGCCATTTCTCTTCCCAAATCTCCAGCCTATCTATATCCTGCTGTATCCTCTGATAATCTGCCACACGATTCATAGGTCCTCCAAATCTTGTGTCATCATCCACCTTACTAATTAGATAATTTACCTTCTCCTCCAAACCATTTATCTATACTACAAACAACAGAAGTCCCAGCACTGATCCCTGCAGAACATCACTGGTCACTGACCGCCAGTCAGAAAAACACCACTCCACCGCTACTCTTTGTCTTCTATGACTAAGCCAGTTCTGTATCTATCTAAACAGCCCACCACTGGTCCCAAGTGACTTCACCTTTTGTATCAGCCTGCCATGAGGGACCATGGCAAAGGCTTTACTAAAGTCCATATAGATTACATCTGCCACCCTACCCTTATCAATCATCTTTGTCACTTGCTCAAAAAATCTCAATCAAGTTTGTGAGACATGACCCTCTCTGCACAAAACCATGCAGCCTGTTACCAAGTCCATATTTTTCCAAATGTGAATTAATCCTGTCCCTAAGGATCTTCTCCAATAATTTTTCTACCGTTGACATAAGGCTCACTGGCCTGTGATTTCCCAGATGTTCCCTGTGGCCTTTCTTAAACAAAGGAACAATATTGGCTATTCTCCAGTCCTCTGAGACCTCTTCTGCGACTAAAGGATACAAAGCCTTCGTACAAGGGCACACCCATTTCCTCACCTGCCTGCCTCAACATTCTGGGATCCCATTCGGTCCTGGAGACTTTAATGCTTTTCAAAATACACCACCTCCCTTTTTATATTGATATGCCCTAGAATATTAACATACCCCTCTCTGGACTCATCATTCAGCATGTCCTTCTCCGTTTGTGAATTCCAATGCAAAGGGGACCTCACTCACGTCCTCCAGCTCCATGCACAAATTCCCTCCTTCATCCTTGAGCGGACCTACCCTTTCCTCTTGCTCATTACATGTGTATAAAAAGCCTCAGGATTTTCCTTAATCCTGTTTGCCAAGATCATTTCATGGCCCCTTTAAGCCCTCCTAAATCCTTGTTTAAGTTCTTTCCTACTTTCTTTATATTCTTTGAGGGCTCTGTCTGCCTGGAGTTTCCCAAACCTTCCATATACTTCGTTTCATTCTAAGCTCACAATTTTTTTTGTCATCCACTGCTTCTGAATCTTTTCATCCTTATCTTTCACAGGAACATGCCTATTTTTCTTCGAAGACTGAACTATTTGTGCTGGAGAATAATTATTACACAGACAAAGAATGTCTCAAATTTGTTCCTTGGTGATCAATAATGAACCACCAATGTCAACACACTCAGAATGGGAGTAGAACAGTACAGGTGGCCTCAGTGAAGGAGAAACAAGAAAATTGACAGAATGTTTTTCTATTAATTAGATTTCACTTGATTTCACAGATACATGATAGTGTTACTGTTTATTCTTGTTGTCTTGACTATTAACATGAAAATAATTGACGTTGAAGTCAGTTTTACAAACGGTTGCTACAAATGCAAAATTTTATAAAATTGCTCTGTTTTGGCACCATGTCTTTAATTTAGGATAAAATGGAGAAATGAAGGGGATCACATGACCTGTTCTAAATTCTGCTGTCAACAAGCTGGTGTAGTTTGGTTGTTAAGGATTAAAGGGGATCCCAGGTTATTTGGCTGAGAAGAAAGGGCTAGGTATTCACATCTGTAAACAATGCCCTGACATACTGTTTTGATAGTGAACAAATTGTTTATCTCCAAATCCCAACGGCGTGTGGAACAGCATGTTTGGAAAAGGTTATACGTTAACCTATTTAATTCTGAGACAGAATGGAGTTGGGAGACTTTACAGGATATCTAATCAGCAGCTCTACCTGAATATAAGGCCAACGTGGTTCACATTGCCATGGATTTGGGTTTTCAGACATCACGAGTCCATGGGAATCCATTGTGGGATCAGGTTACAGATTGTCCTAAGTATCACTAGTTCTTACAGATAGGGTCAATCTGCAGAAATCTAAGAGACAACAGAGAGATAGAGGTAGCAAGTTTCTATTGTATGTACCATGATCAGATAAAATAGACCAAGATAGTGGGTTTAAATGAAGTTGGAAGATTTTCCTAGCTTTGACTAGATAGAGAGACTGTTAATGTAGCACATACTGTAGAAATCAGTTCAGGGACTGGAAGTTAACAAAAACAAAGTTGCTGGAAAAGCTCAGCAGGTCTGGCAGCATCTGTGAAGGAGAAAACAGAGTTAGCGTTTCGGGTCTGGTGACCCTTCCTCAGAACTGGACTGAAGTTATCTGGTTCAAAAGGGAGTGAAGATGGATTGCTTCCGAGAGAAGAAATTGTCCTACTTGAGGGACAGAGTAAAGTGGTGAGTTCTGTTTTTTAAATGTTAAATGGGGAATCTTTTCTGTAATTTAGAGTTATTAAAATGGTGTCTAGTCAATATTGCTTTTAGTTAGTGTACAAGGTTACACTTTTAAATGCTGTTGCATGGTCCTTTTAGCTACTTACTGGAAGTTTCCAAATCTTTTTAATACTTAGTGGTCCCTACATATCGGATCATTAATGTAAGAAATGTTCTTTATGTATTCTTTGAATTCGGACCCTACTATCGGTAAAGGCTAAACTGGAGGGGTTTTTTTATACAAAAAAAATTCTATGACATGGTTGGATCAGATATTGAGCTTGATATATAATTCAGAAAGTGCTTAATTCAGTGGCGCAGGTTTGCAATTTGTCATTAGTTGATAACACAATCCCATTGCTCATCTAAGATAACAAGGTGTAGAGCTGGATGAACACAGCAGGCTAAGCAGCATCATAGGAGCAGGAAGGCTGACGTTTCGGGCCTAGACCCTTCTTCAGAAATGGGGGAGGGGAAGCGGGTTCTGAAATAAATAGGGAGAGAGGGCGAGGCAGATAGAAGATGGATAGAGGAGAAGATAGGTCAAAGAGGTGGGGATGGAGCCAGTAAAGGTGAGTGTAGGTGGGGAGGTAGGGAGGAGATAGGTCAGTCCAGGGAGGACGGACAGGTCAAGGGGGTGGGATGAGGTTAGTAGGTAGGAAATGGTGCTTGAGGTGGGAGGAGGGGATAGGTGGGAGGAAGAACAGGTTAGGGAGGCGGGGACGAGCTGGGCTGGTTTTGGGATGCGGTAGGGGGAGGGGAGATTTTGAAGCTTGTGAAATCCACATTGATACCAGGGTTCCCAAGCGGAATATGAGTTGCTATTCCTGCAACCTTCGGGTGGCATCGTTGTGGCACTGCGGGAGGCCCAGGATGGACATGTCGTCTGAGGAATGGGAGGGGGAGTTGAAATGGTTCGCGACTGGGAGGTGCAGTTGTTTAGTGCGAACCAAACGTAGGTGTTCTGTAAAGCGGTCCCCAAGCCTCCGCTTGGTTTCCCCAATGTAGAGGAGGCCACAACGGGTACAGCAGATGCAGTATACCACAT
>NW_025970357.1:0-12356 GCF_021869965.1 Rhincodon typus | reverse complement strand
TATGATGCTGCTTGGCCTGCTGTGTTCATCCAGCTCTACACGTTGTTATCTCAGATTCTCCAGCATCTGCAGCTCCTACTATCTCAGTCATGAGTGCGTTGGCTTTAAGACATTAGACCTGTAGGATAGAAACTCCCAGGTTCTCTTGTGGTGTACAAAGGAAATGCTGTAAGGACATGTTGAAGACTTCTCTTAGGAGTTTTGATATTGGTTCTGAGTCCTGGAAAGAGCTTGCCCAAAATCACTGCATCTGGCACACCAAAATAAAGCATGATGTAACTCGTACAGAAGTAAACATGTATCAGAAATGGATCGAAATGCAAGCAGAGGAAATTCTGAACCAGAAACTTGTCCAAAGTTCAGTCATCCTATTTACAGCAGAACTATCCGGGTACAGATTGGCCCTGACAGTCACCTGAATATGGCCAAAAGCCTGCCAAACACCATAGACGATAAATATAGTCATCTTCAGCTTGAGGCCTGAATAAGAACAGAAACAAACATCATTCCACTTGTCAATGCTCCTATTTATATGCTGCACATTGCTCCTTGCATTTCTTTTAAAATGTTCATCTTTCTCCCTTAGCACACCAACATCTCTACTTCCTCAGAAGTCTAAATTGGGTCTGCTCGTAATGACTCTTGCTAATTTTTATAGATGCACCACAGGAAGCATTCTATCCAGACGCATCACAACTCGGTACAGCAACTGCTGTGTCCAAGATTGCAAGAAATTACAGAGTTGTGAATGCAGCCCAGTCTATCACGAACACCAACCTTCCTTCCATTGACACCATTTACACTTCCTGCTGCCTTGGGAAAGCTGCTAACATAATCAAAGACTCCTTTCACCTCACTTATTCTGTCTTCCACCCTCTTCCATCGGGTTGAAGATGCAACAGTTTGAAAACGTGTACCAACAGATTTAAGAATAGCTTCTTCCTGCTGTTATCAGACTTATGAATGCACCCCTCATATTTTAGAGTTGATCTTTCTCTGCACCTTCTCTGCAGCTGTAACACTATATTCTGCATTCAGTTCTATTAGCATGATATACTTATGTAAGGTATGATTTGTCTGGTTAGCATGCAAAACAGTACTTTTCACTGTATCTCAGTACATATGACATTAATAAATCAAATCAAACCTTATGTTTAATGAGTGCTTGTGTTAACATGTTCCACATTTTAAATGCTCTGACTAAATACTTCCCTAATGTATTAATGACTACCTTGCATTTACTATTTCTAGTTTTAGATATACAATGGGTGCATTTCCCACCTTATCAAGCCCTTTCATTATCTTAAAGACTCTAACTGAACAGCACTCATTCTTCTCTCTTCTGGAGAAAAAGAACCTCAATCTTTCTTGATTATCTATATCATCATTGCATCTTTTTTTTAGCATCTTCCTCAATGCCTCCAAATCCTTTAGATAATATTGTCAGCATAAAGTGTGGTGCAAGGAAATACTTTAATGTTTCACAGTGATAGATAAGGTGCAGCTCATGGGCTCAAGGTCTGCCTCTGGAAGTTGCTTAAAGTATTGGCAGCATTGTCAGATATTAACATTCCAGGGTCTTTTTTTTGCCAAAATTAAATGAAATTATATTTCAGGCTTATCTTTTATGTCTAAGTGTTTTATATTCAGCAAAAGCACTGAAAAATGAAACTGCATTTTCTCTTGGCTTGTGGTTTGAATAATTTCTTTTATGCTGGGTCAGTTTTTTGAAGGAAGTAATAGTTTATATTCTCTTCATGTCATTTTAGTGATTTCATTTTATAAATATTAGAAGTGTAAAATACATTGAAGTTAAATGTCTTGAAGATCCTTGCAAATATTGAACACAATTTGTATACATAAAATTAAAATTAAGAAAATTGCGATTTAACCTTTCCTTTTTTGTAAAAGAGAAGTTGGGAAACCACAGCATTGGGACCAATGTTTTACTTTAAGGAATATTTTCATTGGCTCAAGGAACTAAACAAGATGCCTGAATTTGGCCCTAATCAGTGAAATATGATACATAGAGCCAACTTTACTTCAGTTAAACTTCAAGATATTTATTTGTTTTCTGACGATCTCTTTCAAAAATACTCCCTTCTTTCTCAGTCAAACAAACAATGAGAGAAGTGTTACAATACCACAAGGGAATGATGTCTAGGAGTAGAGAGAGAATCAAATTTTTAACTTTATTCACTGCGGTGAAATGAGAGATTTACCATTGAAAACATTCAAGGATATAACCCAATTCAATCACTGAAGAATCCCTTCTTGGTTTCATTGAAGTGACACATGTTTCATGGAACCACAGAATCTTAGCATGATACAAAATAGCACAAAAGATGGAAGTCTTGGGCAGAATATTGTCGAGGGTCTGAGCAACTTGGGCTACTGTGAGGTGTATAGCAGAATCAGATGATGTGCACTGAGGCCCATCTCAATGTTAGGAGCATCTCATTCTATCTTTTATGCTTTTTACCAGCAGTGTGTGGTGAGATTCTCACTAGGCAGTCGTGATATGCCAATTGACACTCATTGTTGATTGTTAAATGTATTGTTAATGCTGCATCTTGCCTCATTAATATTTAAACTCTCATCCTACCAAACTCATCAAACAAGCCAGACATCAGGAGATCTCCATAAGGCAAACAGAGTGAGCACCTGGCAGTTTCAATTCGCCACGTACTCCAAATGACCTCTATATTGGAAACTGTGCACCAACAGATCAGGGCATGCTTCATGGACAGTGGTTACTGCACTCTATGTCCATGGACATTGGCATCCAATATGCCAGCTTCTAAGAACATTCATGGCACATGTCCAGTGCATTTAAAGGATGCTTCTGCACTTAAGGGGTTTACCTCAGTCTGCACTGGCAACTATCATTGTAATGCTGCAGCAAAGGCACTGTGCCCTCAGGGACACACACCCAGTCATGGACCAGACCAGACTGCACCTCCAGCTTTTTGTTTAGTTTCATAGCCCTTACCCACTGGGGTGTGGTAATTAATGAGGTGAGTTTGGTAAGATACCGTGAGAGAACCTTCTGGGCCTTACAGTGGCTACCCTCCAAAAAAAAGCAATGCAACTCAGTCTTAGACAAAAATAAACTAAGATTCAACTCTGTTTGTTTAACCGTAGTCATGGACCTTTTACCCTTCAGTTCATTTTAAACATAGAAAAAAAATAGGAGCACCTGCTCCACCATTCAACATAAGCATGGCTGATTATCCAACTCAGTACCCTGTTCCCACTTTCTCCCCATGCCCTTTGAACTCTTTAGCTCTAAGAACCATATCTAACTACTTGTTGGCAACATTCAATGTTTCTTCATTAACCACTTTCTGTAGCTGAGAATTCCACAGGCTCATCACTGTCTGCGTGAAGAAATTTCTCCTTATCTCCATCCTATGTGGCCAACCCCATATTGTTAAACTGTGACTCCTGGTTCTGAACTTTCCAGTAATTGAGAACATCCGTCTTACATTTACCTTGTCTAGTCCTTTTAGAATTTTATGGGTATCTATGAAATTCCCTTGCCCAATCCTTCTAAACTACGGTGAGTATAGTCGTAACCGATCCAATCTCTCTTCATGTATCCGAGTCAGTGTTCCATGTCCCACCCTCCCTCTCATCCCCGCCTCCTTGACCTGACACTACCTGTCCATCTTCTTTCCCATCCACCTGCCCCACCCTTCCCACTGACCAATCTTCACTACCCCCTACCTGCATCCACCTATCACCATCCCACCTACCTTCCCCCAGCCCCACATTTATTTAGATAATATTGTCAGCATGTAGTGTGGTGAAAGGAAATACTTTAATGTTTCACAGTGATAGATCAGGTGCAGCTCCTAGGCTCAAAGTCTGCCTCTGGAAGTTGCTTAGAGTATTGGTAGCATTGTCAATTCCCTATTTATTTCCCAGCTTCACTCCCCCTCCCTAGTCCTGATGAAGGGTGTAAACCCGAAATGTCGATTTTCCTACTCCTCTGATGCTGCCTGACCTGCTGTGTTCCTCCAGCTCCACGCTGTATTGTCTCTGACTCCTGCATCTGCAGTTCTTGCTCTGTCTACATATATCAGTGCTACCATTCCCAGGAATCAGTCTGGTAAACCTTTCTTGCACTCCCTCCACGACTAGAACATCCTTCCTCAGATAAGGAGACCAAACCTGCATGCAGTATTCTAGCTGTGGTCCCAACAAGGCCCTGTACAATTGCAGCAAGACATCTTTACTCATGTACTCGAATCCTCATGTGTACATGGACCACATCCAATTCTATTTCATCACCACCTCTCTGATTCCTCGACTATTGCTAGATTATCATACTCCTTAACCAATACATGAGCAAAAAATTCCTCCAGTTAAATGTTGGGAAGACTAAAGGAATTATTTTTACTCCTTGTTTCAAATTCTGTAACTAGATTAATGATTCCATCACTTGCTTAGGCAACATTGTGAGATTAAACCAGTCTGTTCACAACTTGAGATGAGCATGTGACACAATATTCATGTGATCACTAAGGCGGCTTAATTCCACCTCCATAACGTAGCCTGAATTAGCCCCTACCTCCGTTGTCTGCTGCAGAAATCCTAATTGACGCTTTTGTTGCCACCAGATCAGACTATTCTAATATATATTTAGCTTACGCTCTATGTTCTATGCTATGTAAACTTGAGTTCATATAAATCTCTGCTGCCCATGACTTAACTTGTACCATTTTCCTATCATCCCTGTGTTTGTTGTCCTAATTTCTTCCCAGTTAAATGACATGTTGATTTTAGGATCATCGTCCTTGTTTTCAGATCCCTTCATGGCCTTGCCTTTCCCTCTCTCTGCAGTTTCCTCCAACCTCTCAATCATGCGAGGTATCTGCATTTATCTAATTCTGAACTCTTTGGCAGCCCCAGTTTTAATTGTTTCACCATTGGTGGCCACATCTTGGCACTGGGCTGTCTGACTCTCCACCTTGCTTTCCTCAATTTATACAATCTGTGATGAAAGGTGTATTACATTTTGGGATTTGGATTTCAAAATAGAGGCAGATGGGTATGGATCATTTCTGTGAATATATTTTCTTTAAAATAGATCAGAAAGTCATTTGAACAGTGACCCAAGGACAGCATTTCCAAGAAAATATGTAATTGCGGTTGAGCACCTTAGAGAACCCTTGAAGTGTTAATAGATAAACCTTGTTTATACTGTTTGGTTTATGACAGGCGGAGTGAATGCGTTAAAGCAATTATCTTAATTTTGACTTCAGAACAGAAGGGTCAAAGTTTTAATTCAGATGAACCAAGAGTTCAGTTCAGAAGGCAGAACAGTTTCTCATAGTCTGTTCAGGGGAACCAGGCACCTTGGCAGATATGGTTTCTATTCTGTGGAGCAACCAAGCCGGGAGAGTTTGGAAATAGATATTCAAGGAATTAGAACTGAGAAAGTTTTCTAGAGACAGCATTGGTGGAGAAGCAGAGGATGATGTAGAACCAGGAATTGAACTATTGTTATGTCCTGGCTGTGGTCAGGTTCTTCCTTAAATAGATTTTTCTAGCCTACAAGCATCTTAGCCAACAAAGAATGTAGGCAGGTTAAAAAAGAAAATGCTGAACTACAGCTTCCAAAATAATTTGTTTTTGGCCAAAAGAGAAGATTAGTCAGGGCTCAAATTCAACCTATGGCAATCCAGAATGGAACTACTGTCAGTTTGTAGCTGTTGATCTACGGTGTAAGATGCATTCAACTTGATTTCTAATGGGCATGGATATAAAAGAAAGTATTCCTCGTTTGATATTGCCACCCTTCAATTAGGTGCAGAACACCTGGTGAAGAACAATGCACACTTGATTGAATAAGCATTTGTTTTTGTGAGGTCGTGGCTGAAGCACATAATGAATAGGTTTTCAGAAAGTTTTAGTCAGCGTCCAGCTGTGTTATATCTGATTTGGATGCTGTTACTTAGCATTATAAATTGGAAGAATTCCTCTCTCCAGCATTATTAACCTTGGTGTTAGCTTAAAGTGGAATCAGTGAGATTTTAACTGCTGGGTGTCATTTCTCTTCTCCACTGGCGACCCGCATAAGTAACTGCAACGCCAAGTACACTTCATGAAAGGGAAAGAAGTCAAGGATAGGGAAAATCCTAAGCATGAAGAACAAGTGTGTACAAGACTTGATTCCTGGCTAATTTGGGCAGGGAAGCCACCATTGTACCTCCTGCTCATATGCTGAACTCCCTCCCACTCCCTCACATTCCTTACTAAAGGTTTTTCTGGGTGTGTGCCTGCTATAGAAACCATATGGTTTAATTGTAACATATATTTCTTGTATTTAATCAAAACATTTTTGTCAAATGTGCAACTGACAGTGTGATCATAATGGGCAACATTGGTCCATAGTGCTCAAGAATGTTCCAGAAAGGTTTTAGGTAACGCTATGGGTAAATATAAAGATGTTCACCCTTAGAAAACAGATCCATTCTGATGGGCTGAAGGGTAAGTATTGTTTTTTAAACAAAATTATTTTTATAAGAATGATTTCATTCCAGATGGCATTGGTGGAGGAGGCAGTTAATCTTTTTCAAAACTGTTTTTCTTTCTTGTTATGTTGAGATGATTTCTGATTATTTCAAATCTGATGGTAATGGTAAACTAATCTCTTCAGTAGATATATGCATTACCCATGGCAGTCTAGTGATGATCCTTTTTCAGTCTAGAATTTGGAAAGGAGCCATATCTCCAAGGTCATTCACAGTCCATGAAGAATAATAACTCTCTTCCAGTATTGAAATCCTTCCTTAGTTTTCACTTTCCAAATCCACAATATGTAAATTCCTTTGAGATTTCACTTCAGACTTTTGGAGCTAATTTAAAAAAAAAGAAGAAAACCTCTGGTACATCAGCAGAGTTGCTGAGTAAAGTAAATGTGTTTGGCCATGAAAAGAGGTTGTAATGGAGCATGACTGCAATGTGTCTTGCCAAACTGAAAGTTATGCAGAGTGATGAAATGCGATTTTTCCATCCACCAACTGGGCTGTGTATAGTTCTGCGTGGCTGAAGGTGAGAAATCAAAAATTGTGCTATCAGTAAATGTGAATGAATGAGAGCTTGGGAAATCAAGAAGAACAGGCCTTTTCTCAAAGTGAGAGCACTAAGGAGAGTAAACTTTATTACATTAGCAAAATAAAATAAATGAAACAGAGATTACAATTAAATCTGTGTGTTGTTGCAGCAAGAGAAAGGCCTACTCAGCGAGTCCACTGTTTGCTCTGGGTGGCTTTGATTTAATGCTAACCTGATGTTCCATAGATGATATGACAGATCACAGAGAGAGTCATAGAGATTTTATTGCATGAAGAAAGGCCTTCAGTCCAACATGTCTATGCCATTCATCAAGCATCTATCTATTCTAATTCCATTTTCTAGCTCCTGGTCCATATAGCTGTATTCTATGATATTATAAGTACTCATCCCTTGCCTGGGGGTTTAAAGTTTCTTCCTACCTACCCTATGTGTGCCTCTCATAACCTTGTACACCTTAATCAGCTCTCCCCTCAGCCTTCTCTGCTCAAGGGAAAGCAACCCCAGTCTACTTAGTTTCTTTTCATAGCTGAAACTCTCCAGCTCAGACAGTATCCTGATGAATCTCCTCTGCATCCCCTCTAGTGCAATCACATCCTCCCTATAGTGTGGTGACCAGAACTGCACACAGTATTCCAGGGTGTGGCCTAACTATCATTGAATAAAATTGTATTATAACATCCTTGCTCTTGTACTTAATGCCTTGACTAATAAAGGCAAATCTTTCATAAGCATGTTCACCACCTTGTCCTGTAGCCATCAAGGATATACGGACATGCACACCATGATGCCTCTGATCCTCTGTACTTCCTAGGATCCTACCATTCAATATGTATTTCTTAACCTTGTTCACCTTCTCAAAATGTATCACCTCATGTTTTTCAGGATTGAGTTATATTTGCCATTATTCAGCCCATCTGGCCAGTTTGTCTATGTTGTCCCACAGACTTTTCTCCTGACGATTTACCATACCACTTTTATTTGCATCATTTGTGAACTCACTGATCATTCTTCCTACATTCATGTCAATATCATGAATGAACAGTACAAATGGGAAGGGACTCAGCACCAAACCCTGTGGTACACCATTGGACACAGGCTTCCAGTCACAGAAACATCCTTTGACCATCACCCTCTGCTTCCTACCATGAAGCCAATTTTGGTTCCAATTTTGAGTTTGAGTTTGATATTGATGTCACATGTACCGAGATACAGTGAAAAGTGTTGTTTTGTGTTCAGATTATAACATACAAAATGTATCAGGGTAGCAGAACAGAGTGCAGAATGCAGTGTCATAGCCACAGAGAAGGTGCAGAGAGAGAGAGATCAGAATTATCATTTGAGTGGTCCGTTCAAAAGTCTGGTAACAGCAGGAAAGAAGCTGTTCTTGAATCTGTTTATATGTGTATTCAAACTTTTCTATCTTACCCCAACGGAAAAAAGGTGGTAGAGAGTATAACTGGGATGGGAAGGGTCTTTGATTATGTTGGTTGCTTTCTTGAGGCAGCAGGAAGTAGAGATGGAGTCAATGGATGGAAGGCTGGTTTGTGTGCTGGACTGGGTTGTGTTCACGACTCTCTGTAGTTTCTTGTGCTGTTGGGGGGAGCAACTGCCGTACCACGCTGTGATGCACCCAGATAGGATGCTTTCCATGGTGGATCTATAAAAATTGGTAAGAGTCCTTGTACACATGCCGAATTTCCTTAGCTTCCTGAGGAAGTAAGGACATTGTTGTGCTTTCTTGACAGCCGCATTGACAGGGTGGACCAGGACAGATTGTTAGTGATCATCACTTCCAGGAACTTGACACTCTCAACCATCTCCACCTCAGCACCATTGATGCAGACAGGGACATGCCCTCCACTCCACTTCCTGAAGTCAATGACCCAGCTCCTTCATTTTGCTGATGTTGATGGAGAGATTGTTGTCTTTACACCACTCTCTTTCTGGTATTCTGTCTCGTCATTGATTGAGATCCGACCTACAACAGTGGTGTCATCAGCAAACTTGTAAATGGAAGTGGGGCAGAATTTGGCCACACAGTTGCGGATATATAAGGAGTATAGTAGGGGACTGAGTACGCAATCTTGTGGGGCACCAGTGTGGAGGATTATCCTGAAGGAAGTGTTGTTGCCTATTCTTACTGAATTTCTTACCAAATTATCCTGGATGCCATGGGCTCTGTGCCTCTTAGCTGGTCTGCCATGTGAGACCTTATCAAAGGGCTTATTGAAGTTTATTGAGGCTTCATCAACTGCGTCTCCACTCTTCTACACACCTAGTCACCTCTGCAAAAAATTCAATCCAATTTGTGACATCAGGGTTTCAAATTTGGGCAACACTAGTCTTGGCAATGAATTTGTGTGTCAGTCTTAAAAAACAAGTGACGAAAGGCAAATTGGGTCCTTTTACTAAACTTAATCAAAGGGCCACTCAGAGCTGCTGGTGCGAGGTTTATGTCTTACTTTTGGTCGAGCAGAGTTACTGGAAGTATAGTAGTAAGCTATTTTGTGGAAAACTTCTGGAAACAGTCAGGGAGGAGATCGAAGTATTGGCCCCAGGAATGTCCTGGTTTATCTGCAGCATGACCGGGGTGTAGAATGGAGGAGACAGAGAGGAAAGCATTGTGAGAGTGAAGATGAGGGTATTTCACTAAAGGAACTACCCACCAAAAGTCATATATTTTACATCTGAATGACCCAGGAGCGATGTCTGAAGTGGCTTGGAATTTTCGCAGAGCTGATCACAGAACTGTTCCGTCTCCTTCAGCCACGTCAGGGTGAGTACGGCCCTACCGTCACCCCCATCTTTTATGCATCCTGTGGGATTAGGAATCATTGTGAAAATCATACAATATTGACCTTCATTGGAACATCCAGGAGTTGACAAGGGCTATATATGCAAGGAGAAAGGGTTTGACACTCTTCTTCCTTAAGAGGCAAGAATTAAATTGATAGGCACTTGGTTTGCCAGGATAACTGGACTTCCAACTGTACAGAGCAACATTATAGCATTCTGTACCTCATCAGGCCGCTCATGTTGATGAGAAGAGGTACAGAAACTGCAAGGACTATGACTCCATAACTGTACAGTCGGTTAAATCCCACTTGGAGTACTGTGAGTAGATCTGGACACAACACCTTAGGAAGGGTATATCGATCTTGGAGAGAGCACAACTGTAGGTTTATAAGAATGAGACCTGGACTAAGTGATTAAGGCTTAAGCAGAAATTACATTAATTAGGCCTGTTTTCTCTAGAATTTAGGTTAAAAGGGTGATCTGATTGCAGCCATAGAGTCATACAACATGGAAACAGACCCTTTGGTCCAACTCATCCCTGCCAACCAAGTTTCCCAAACTAAACTAATCCCACTTGCTTGTGTTTGGCCCATATCCCTCTAAGCCTTTCTTATTCATGTACCTGTCCAAATGTCTTTTATGTGTTGTAACTGGACCTGCATCTGGCAGTTTATTCCACATCATTCAATATATTAACAGGGTAAATAAAGATAAACTATTTTTCTAGAGCTAGGGGGAATAGTCTGAAAATTAGAGTCAGATGTTCAAGTGAGACAGTTCAGGCGAATTGACCATCACACTTTCACACTTTCATGGCAAAAATTCATGATTTCATCTGGTGAGAGGGAGAGTGAAATTCATCGAGTTGAGCACATTACCCTCCCCTCCTGCTGGTAGTAGTTCAGCGGGAACCACAGAGATGTGCGAGTGCCAAAGCAAGGCTGGTTGGAAGGCTCATCATGCTTGCCTGAGGCATCTGTCCAATTTTATAAAAGACTTCGACCCTCTTGCCCTCAATACCCACTTAATATCTAGCCCCATGCTATGTCGATACTACTTCGTACCCCATGGTATCTCCATGCCATTTCATGCCACACATGTAATATATATGCCACCTCATATCATCAATGCCACTTCCAAAACTACTCAACCAGTATCCACCCTGGGAGGAGCTCAGGAGCCATGAGAAGATAGTGAAAACAAACTTCCACCAACTTACTAGAACTCTCATTCATGCACACTTGAAATTGAACAAAAGAAACTTACATACTTGAATCCCATCCAAGTACGTTAATTCCCCTCAAATCATTAGTCTCGTACAAAAATAAACAAACTTCTGTCCAGTAATCACATCAAAGACAGCTGATCCTTTAATAGTCTCTTAAAATTTGGGGAGGTTGTAGGATATAGTAATCCAGAACCCCAGGATCATGCTGTGGGGACATGGCTTCAAATCCCACTATGGCAGTTGGTGAAATTTGAGTTAAATAAAGACATGGAATTAAGAAGATAGCCCGATGCTGTTGTCATTAAAAATCTATCTGGTTCACTCATGAACTTTAGGGAATGTTGACTCTTAACTGCCCACCAAAATGGCTGAACAAGTACCTTGGTTATATACAGTCATAGAATCATAGAGATGTACAGCATGGAAACAGATCCTTTAGTCCAACTCTTCCATGCTGACCAGGTATTCTAAATTAATCTAGTACCATTTGCCAGCATTTGGCCTATATTCCTCTAAACCTCTCCTATTCATATACCCACTGAGATCCCTTTTAAATGTTGTGCTTGTACCAGCCTCCACCACTTCCTCTGGCAGCTTATTTCATACATGGACCACCCTCTACGTGAAAAAGTTGCCCCTTAGATCACTTTTAAATCTTTCCCCTCTCACCTTAAACTTATGCCCTTTAGTTTTGGACTCCACTACCCTGGGGATAAGACCTTGACTATTCACCCTATCCATGCCCCTCATGATTTTATAAACCTCTATAAAGTTACCCCTCAGCCTCTGACGCTCCAGGGAAATTAACCCCAGCCTACTCAGCCTCTCTCTGTAGCTCAAATCCTCCAACCCTGGCAACATCCTCGTAAATCTTTTCTCAACCCCTTTAAGTTTCACAACATCTTTCCTACAGCACGGAGACTAGAACTGAATGTCGTCTTCTGAAAGTAGCCCAAGCAATGTTCTGTACAGCTGCAGCATGACCTCCCAACTCCTATACTCAATGCACTGACCAATAAAGGCAAGCATACCAAACATTAAACCACTTTGAAGCCTAAACAAGGGAACTAAACCAAACAGAGATAGTAGGAACTGCAGATACTGGAGAATCTGGGATAACAAAGGTGTAGAGCTGGATGAACACAGCAGGCCAAGCAGCATCAGAGGAGCAGGAAGGCTGACGTTTCGGGCCTAGACCCTTCTGAAGAAGGATCTAGGCCCAAAACGTCAGCTTTCCTGCTCCTCT
>NW_025970356.1:367-12357 GCF_021869965.1 Rhincodon typus | reverse complement strand
CCAGCTCTGCACTTTGTTATCTCAGATGTCTAAGAATATTCAGGTCTGCATAAAAAGGAAGACAGAGACATATAACAGTGCAAACGCAGCAAAACTACAGAGGCCCTTGCATAGAAAGTGCGGAGGCAATCTGAAGAAGGCAATTAGGAGAACAAAGAGGAGGGATGTGAAAACGCTGGGGAGCAAAATTAGGGAGAATCACAAGATAGTCTACAAGTACTGTATTTACTCGAGTAAAAGTCAATCTCATGTAAAAATCGACCCCCTAGTTCTTCACAGATGACAGATCAACATTTGCGAGTCAAGGTATTTTATAGTATGGTATTCAAGGTATAAATGTTACGATGAGGAAATGAAATTTTTTCATGCTATTATGTGTTTTGAAATTTCATCATTTTGTGTAAAAACGCCCTTCAGAAAAAACAAAAAATATACAGCAGTGTTTAAACTGCAAGTTTTTGAAGTTGCAGAAAAGACAAATAACTGTGTAGCAGCAAGAAAATTTTGTGTTTCAGAGAAACTTGAGAGAGACTGGAGAAAGATACTGAACCAACTTCAGACAATGCCAAAATGAAAGTGTGCCAACAGAGGTAAACCTAGCAAGTAGCCACAATTGGTGAAACATGTTACTGAGTGGATATTTGAAAAATCGTCAAAATAGAAAAAGTATTAGTCGTGAAGCCATCTGAATCCATGCACAAAACCAATCAAAGAAGGATGGAATTTCAGATTTTAAGGCTGGACGGTGCACAAGGTTAATGAAAAGGCATGATTTAGTACTTTGGCAGAGAACTAAGATTGCACAAAAGCGGCCTGCTGAACTAGATGATAAGATATAATAGTAATTACTGTAATTTGTTGTTTTTTTTATTTGTGTAGAGGTTAATTGGGCTTCTGCTAATGATATGGTATTTTGGACTGTAGTATGAATTTCAGCCCCTGAAGTATTATCCATGTAATAGTCGACACCATAAATTTAATGTTTAAAAAAGTCTAAAAAAATTCGACACGAGTATATATGATATATTAAGGGGAAGACAATAACCACGGAAAGAGTGAGGCCTGTTAGGGACTAGGGTAGCAATCTGTGTGTGACGATGGAGGACACTGATAGAATATTAAATGAGTACTTCACATTTGTCTTTACTCTGCAAGATGGATTATAAATTCTCAAACAGATTAATATAATTGGCAAGAAGGTATTGGAGGTTGTGGCAGATTTAAAAATGGACAAATCCCTGGGTCCAGTGGAGATGTATCTCAGGCTGCTGTGGGAGATGAGGGAGGAAATTACAGGGCCGTGACACAAATTTTCATATTGTCCCTGGCCACAGGGAGGTGCTAATAACTGGAGGACATGTAAGGTGGTTCCATTTTACAGAGAACTATAGACCAATGAGTCTAACATCAATGGTTGGGAAATTATTGGACAATATAATGGTAAAGAAAAATTGATCTTCATTTAGAGAGGCAATGTTTAATCTGGGATAGTCAGCACGGCTTTATCAGAAGGAGGTTATTCCTAATAAATCTAGTGGAATTTTTCAAGGAGGGCGTAGATGAAGATAGATTTTTCGAGGAGGGTATGGATGAAGACCATTGACTAGGTCCCACATAGGAAACTGATAAAGAATGTAAAAGCTCATGGGATCCAAAGTAACTCAACAAATTGGATCCAAAATTAACTTAATGACAGCAGAAATAGTGGTGGTAGAAGGATGTGTGTTTGACTGGAGCCTAATGTGCAGTGGCATACCATAGGGATTAGTGCTTGGTCCCTTATCGTTTGAGAGATGCATAAATGATGTAGATGAGAATGTGGGAGGGACAATAAGTAAGTTTGCAGATGACTCAAAGATTAGCTGGGTGGTTGAGGGAGGAGTTAGGTTATAAGGAGGATATAAACAGATTGGTCAGATGGGCAGATCAGTGGCAGACAAAACTTAATCCTGATAAATTTCAGGTGATACACTTTATAAGAAAGAACAACACAAGGGAGTACTCAGTAAATATAAGGCATTGGGAAGCTCAGAGGAACAGTAACATCTGGGTTGCTTGTTCACAGATCCCTGAAGGCAGCAGGACTGGCTAATAGGGCTGTTAAGGCAGCAAACAGAACATCTGCCTTTATCAGTTCTGGCACAGATTATTAGAATAGGGAGGTCATGTTGGATCTGTACAGAACTGTTCTTAAATCACAATGCAGTTCAAGTCACCAATTGGGGGATGCGATAGCACTGGAGTGGGTACAAATGAGATTCTCCAGGATGCTGCCTGGGATGGTGCATTTCTACTGTGAAGAGAGGTTGGCTAAACTCAGATTATTATCTTTGAAGCAGCAAAGATTGAGGGGGGAAACCTGATAGAGGTACATAGGATTATAAGTAGCGTGGACAAGGTAAATAGAAAACAGCAGTTCCCCTTAGTTGAAGAGTTAATAACAAGGAAGCATAATTTTAAAGTGAAAGGCAGGAGGTTTCTAGAAGATTTGTGGAAAATCATTTTCACCCAGGAGGAGGTCTGCTAAGCACTGCCTGGGAGGGAAATGAGGTGGGAAACCTCACAACCCTTAAAAAAAATACTTGGACGAATACTTGAAATGTCATAATATTCAAGTCCATGGGCCTGGAATGGGAAAGTGGGACTAGTGTCAGTAGCAATATATTTTGGTAGTACAGATTCGATGAGCCTAAGTGCTTTTTCTATACAGTACGATTCTATAATTCTATGATCTACCTTTGGGCAGGAAACATGCTTGGATCCTCTCGTCACAAATGCCCTGGGATTGCCTGATTATAACTTCAGGGCCACCCTAGCTGTGGAAACTGGGACTGCACTAAAACACATTGTGAGAGAAGTAAAGACATTCTGACAGTACATGTGGCAAAGGTTATTCCTCATTGTAAATATATTATTACATTTTTAAATATATGCTCTCTTCTCAGCATCAGCTCTGTGACTATATATCTATCTAGCTATAACTGCAACATCGAAAGTATAAAACATGCTGCCCACTTTAGGTGTGGCAGAAGCCATTTTCAGCTTTATTGTAGGCTTATTATTTACAACATGATGGAAGAAAACAGTACTAACTCCTCATGCAGTGTGTCTCAGGCTCAGCCTCTTAAAGGTAGACATTCACTTCTCGATAGCCCTGCCAGTCAACCCCATTGGCTTTGAACTTCTTCACATCACCACCCAAACCGATCATCTAAATCATAATCTCCCACTTTATCTTCCCAGCTGTATATTGAGTCAACATGCCAGTTACAGTAGTGCAATGCTTCCCCCAATGGATGCCAAAGTGCTATTGACGATTGAGGACCCTTTCGTCCTGCGTTATGCTTTTCGCTTAAGCTTTATCATCTCCCTCAAGTATACATTCAGTTGCCAATCGTTATTTCCTCTGCATCCCAACATGCTCCCTTGAATCTCCACAATTAAGTGCCCCAGATTCCCTCCTGCAGCACTGGCCCTTAATAACACTCCATCACCTTGAGTTTTAGTGAATGGAATCCCAGGGCTAATCATGATTCACCCTCTTTAACACTGAAAGACGACTGACCAGACCCCTGACTGATATCTGAACAGTTTCCTGACTGACTTCCTGTGACTGGACAGGACAGGACCCCAGAGCTGACTGTGGCCTGCTCTCAGGACAGTAGAGGCACAGAACCCCTGACCATGACCATCCCAAACAGTCAACTGAACATTCCTAACCCATGGACTAATATCAGAGGCGAACCTTGCCTTGATGTGCTGACAGTCTCTGTCTGAATGTTGTTACCCTTGACACTGACACAGTATGGTGACATATGCAACATTCCCACTCCCTTAACTGATCACACCTAGCAAACAAGACAAGCTGCTTGGCATTGTGTCTGAGCTAAGGTAAGATAAAATTACTGTGAGCCTTAAGTTCTGGCTGAGGGGACAAAGCGTTAAAAGTAAGGCAAGGCAGAGATTCCATGAGCATTTAAGTAAGCACAATGCAAGTTAAGCCAAGAGAGCTAGCAAACTGCCCTTAGATGAGCCCGATTCAATCTGTGACTTGGGTGCCCCTTTGTGTGCAGAGTGTTTTGGCAACAGCATTGCGATGAAGTATGCCAGTGTGCTCCAAAACGCAGCCTTGAAGTGCAGAAATATGCTATGGATCAGATGATACACTGATGCTGGTAAATGTCAGATCTCTATCTGCAGTCAGGGTGGGAGCGTGGCCATTGCCTATGGAGCATGTCAGGAAACTTGTCAACATCTAGTTTTTGTCCGTTGGGTGGGAGAATGGGAAATTTCACAATATTGAGGACAGAATAATTAATAGGGAGATGTAATACTTGATAATATGTGCAAAAATGCCTCTCATCACTCGTGCGCAAGAATCTTGTCTCATCGTTCAACACTTAGTTGGAAAATGGAACTTCGTCCTCTACTCGCTGGCCATCTCTCATGATTTTTCCAACTTTCTCACCATGGCCCATGTTGTTCAGGGATTAGGTAGATTCATCAGGAATAACTAGTCAATCATCTCATTGCAGTAAATAGCACTTTGCTGTTTAAAGCTAGGTTCTCACATTGATCCACTGCAGCAAGGGCTGTAATTGAAGTTCATTAATGCACATTTAGAACAAAAATTCACAGGACATCACTGGCAAGGCCAGCATTTATTGCCCATTCCCTAGTCAGCCTTGCTTGTTAGGAGTTGCTTTCTTGAGTTGCTGGAGGTCATGTGGCATTGGTATGCTCACAATGTTGTTAGGTAAGTTCAAAAATTTTAACCGAGTGACAATGACGGATAGACTAATAGGTCAGAGCGGTGTGTGACATAGAAGGGGAACTTGTAAGTGTTCTTGTCTGCCAGCTACCTTTGTTCTTCTAGATGGTAAAGATGGAAGGCTTTCAAGGTGCTGTCGAAGATATCTTGGTGAGTTTCTGAACAGCACCTGGTAGATGCTACTTACTGCAGCCCTGTTGGTATGAATGACATTTCAAGTGGTGTCTGAGCAATTGATCAATTGGACTTCCTTGTCCTGGATAGTGTTGAGTGTGGAGTGTAGTTGGAGTTGCACTCAAGCATGATGAGGATGGGGCACACCTTCTCAAGGATACTTTGTTGTCTTGTTCCTTCTCTGGAGCTGGATTTCTCAATTTAGTCCGTGTGAAAATGTACCGACTGGGAGCTGTACTAACACAGTAAAGTGAGTGCAGTGCATTAGACTTCGACTTGGATCATATAGATGGAGGACAGAATTTAACAAGTTAGAAAATGTGTTAATCACTACAGTAATGATACCTTCAAATGGCATTGTAATTACAGAATTCATTATGCTGGTCTCGTTACATTTTGGTCAATGGTAAACTCCACACCCATGATATTGATCATGAGGGGTAGGACGATGGAAATACCAATGAATGTGAAGTGGATGTTGTTAGATCCACTTTTTGGGGATGGTCATTTCTGTGACACAAATTTTACTTGACACTTTTTAATCCAAACTTGGATGTTACCTGACTAACTGCATGAAAGCACAGATGGCTTCATTGTTTGCATAATTGTGAGAGGACCAGAAAACAAAGTAATTGTCAAACATTCTGACCCTAAAATGGATGGAGCTGCTGAAGATAGTTGGATTTTGCTCACTGACCTGAAGAGCTCCTACTGCTGAAATAACTGGCTTCCAACAATCACCTTTCTCTGTACTTGATAAGTATCCAGCTAGTGAAGAGTTTTCTCCCTGATCCCCATTGGCATCAATTTTTCTAATAGCTCCTCAGTGTCACACCTTCAGCTGTATCTACGTCAATAGCAGCCACTTCCACCTTCAACCCTGGAATTCAGCTCTTTCATCCACTTTTGGGCAAAGGCTGCAATGAGGTCCAGGACCAAGTGGCCCCAGTGGAACCCAAAATGAGCACATTATGCAGTACAAATGTCACTTAACAGCACCGCTAACAAGGTCACACATTAACCTGATGATTGAGGCTAGGCTGACAAGAATGATAATTGGTCAGGTTGGATTTGTCTCGCTGTTTCTGCCGGTATATGGGCAACATTTTACATTGTCAGGTAAATTCCAATGAACCATCTGGAACACTTTGGGATGGTTGACAAGAAAAAGGTGCTAAACAAATTCAAGTTCTTTGAATTTTGGTACATTACGTCAGACTTTTTTTTCCCTGATAACACTCGTTACTCTCTTCTTCTAATTGGTTTTAACTTTGAATTCTGAGCTAACGGTGAAGGCTGAGGTAAGGAAGTGGAATAACTTAGTTTTGTACAGACCTTGATCTCGGACAGCAGTGTTAACTACTCAGATTGTAGGGTGTTAGTTCGAAGGGATTCCTTTGGAACAAATACCTTTCTGAGTTGTTGATGCGGGCGGGGTACTCTTTCGCAATAATAGTTTGTTGTCTTGCTTCTTCTCCGGAGCTGGATTTCTCAATTTAGTCTCTGTGAAAATGCACCGACTGGGAACTGTGCTAACGAAGTAAAGTGAGTGCTGCTTTTGCAGCAGGGAAGTGGTGACTCCTGCAATTCCGGGCCTCACACGAAACGAGTTACAGATTTGGAGTCGTGCGGAACAGTGTAGCGAGAGTTGGGTTTTGTACTGGGACACCAGCCTTCCTCTGTGTGTGCACACCGCTCGCAAAAAGTAAACATTGGCCATTTGTTTCTTTTTTCAAGTGTAGAAAATATATTTGCTGAATATAAAGCTACCTCGCTGTCATTCTTCCACTTGATCAGCGTTTGAATAGATCGGTGGGACATGTAGTTCCGCCTGCAAGCAGCCGACGCAACTCCGCCCACAGCTGACGCCGACGTCGCTCCGCCCACCGCCTCCACAGCCAGCAGCTGCAGCGGAGACAGTAACACTCAGACCTGCCGAGTCTTCACCATCACCCCAGGCCTCCCGCTTACTGAGGACGAATGGTCAGTCCTCAGTAAACGGTTCACCTTTGTCCCCCTCCACCCACACATCAACGTATACCGCTCACGTTTGGACATTGAGCAGTTTTTCCGCCGCCTCTGCCTCCACGCTTACTTCTTCAACCGTGAACCTAACCCTCCCTCTACTGACCCCTTCTCCCGCCTCCAACACACCCCCTCCTCCTGGACACCACCCCAAGGCCTCCTACCCTCCCTCGACCTGTTCATCTCCAACTGCCGTCAAGACATCAATCGCCTCAACCTCTCCACCCCTTTCACCCACTCCAACCTCTTCCCCCGCAGAACGTGCAGCCGTCCGGTCCCTCCGCTCCAATCCCAACCTCACCATAAAACCCACGGACAAGGGAGGCACAGTTGTAGTATGGCGCACTGACCTCTACATCGCCGAGGCCAGACGTCAGCTCTCCGACACCTCCTCCTACTGCCCCCTTGATCATGACCCCACCCCCGAGCACCAAACCATCATCTCCCAAACCATCCACAACCTCATCACCTCAGGTGACCTCCCACCCACGGTCTCCAATCTCATCGTTCCCCAACCCCGCACCGCCTGCTTCTATCTCCTTCCCAAAATCCACAAACCTGACTGCCCTGGTCGACCCATTGTCTCCGCCTGCTCCTGCCCCACCGAACTTATCTCCACCTATCTCGACTCCATTTTCTCCCCCTTGGTCCAGGAACTCCCTACCTATGTCCGTGACACCACCCAGGCCCTTCACCTCCTCCAGAGCTTCCAAGTCCCCAGTCCCCAACACCTCATCTTTACCATGGACGCCCAGTCCCTATACACCTGCATTCCCCATACAGATGGCCTAAAGACCCTCCGCTTCTTCCTGTCCCGCAGGCCTGACCAGTCCCCCTCCACTGACACCCTCATCCGCTTAGCCGAACTCGTCCTCACCCTCAACAACTTCTCTTTCAATTCCTCCCACTTCCTACAGACAAAGGGAGCGGCCATGGGTACCCGCATGGGCCCAAGCTATGCCTGCCTCTTTGTAGGTTACGTGGAACAATCCCTCTTCCGTACCTACACTGGCCCTAACCCCCACCTCTTCCTCCATTACATTGATGACTGTATCGGCGCCGCCTCGTGCTCCCACGAGGAGCTCGAACAGTTCACCCACTTCACCAACACCTTCCACCCCAACCTTAAGTTCACCTGGACCATCTCTAACACTTCTCTCACCTTCCTGGACCTCTCTGTCTCCATCTCCGGCAACCTCCTAGAAACCGACATCCATTTCAAGCCCACCGACTCCCACAGCTATCTAGAATACACCTCCTCCCACCCACCTTCCTCCAAAAATGCCAACCCCTATTCCCAATTCCTTCGCCTCTGCCGCATCTGCTCCCAGGATGAGGCATTCCACTCCCGTACATCTCAGATGTCCTCGTTTTTCAAGGACCCCAACGTCCCCCCCTCAGTGGTCGAGAACACCCTCGACCGTGTCTCCCGCATTTCCCACAACTCATCCCTCACACCCCGTCCCTGCAATAACAACCAAAAAAGAATCCCCCTCGTCCTCACGTACCACCCCACCAACCTCCGGATCCAACGCATCATCCTCCGACACTTCCGCCATCTGCAATCCGACCCCACCACCAAAGACATTTTTCCCTCCCCACCCTTATCTGCTTTCCGGAGGGACCACTCTCTCCGTGACTCCCTTGTCCGCTCCATACTCCCCTCCAACCCCACCACATCCGGCACTTTTCCCTGTAACCGCAGGAAGTGCTACACCTGCCCCTACATCTCCCCCCTCACCCCCATCCCAGGCCCCAAGAAGACTTTTCACATCAAGCAGATGTTCACCTGCACAACTGCTAATGTGGTATACTGCATCCGCTGTACCCGTTGTAGCCTCCTCTACATTCGGGGAAACCAAGCGGAGGCTTGGGGACTGCTTTGCAGAACACCTACGCTCGGTTCGCAATAAACAACTGCACCTCCCAGTCGCGAACCATTTCAACTCCCCCTCCCATTCCTCAGACATGTCCATCTTGGGCCTCCTGCAATGCCACAACGATGCCACCCGAAGGTTGCAGGAACAGCAACTCATATTCCACTTGGGAACCCTGCAGCCCAATGGTATCAATGTGGATTTCACAAGCTTCAAAATCTCCCCTCCCCCTACCGCATCCCAAAACCAGCCCAGCTCGTCCCCGCCTCTCTAACCTGTTCTTCCTCCCACCTATCCCCTCCTCCCACCTCAAGCCACACCCCCATTTCCTACCTACTAACCTCATCCCGCCCCCTTGACCTGTCCATCCTCCCTGGACTGACCTATCCCCTCCCTAACTCCCCACCTACACTCACCTTTACTGGCTCCATCCCCGCCTCTTTGACCTGTCTGTTTCCTCTCCACCTATCTTCTCCTCTATCCATCTTCTCTCCGCTGCCCCCCCCCCATTTATTTCAGAAACCCCTTCCCCTCCCCCATTTCTGATAAAGGGTCTAGGCCCGAAACGTCAGCCTTTCTGCCCCTATGATGCTGCTTGGCCTGCTGTGTTCATCCAGCTCTACACCTTGTTATCTCTTATATTGGTTGCAAGAATACGATTAGACAAAAACTACAAAGTCCATACTGCTTTCCCCTGATTTCCACCTACGTTCTTCATTGGTTGTTTCAGTTGTTGCAGTGGGGCACGTGTCTGCTACTAAAATAGAGGAAGACGTCTGTTTGAAGTCGTTAACCCTTCTAAGGCACAGACCAATTTCTTAAACACAGTGCAATCCCAACTCATTATAATACACACCAATTAGATGTTCAATATTGCTATCCAAAACCAAATTCGTAAAAGTGCACAGAAATACAACGCAATATCGTCATGGAATTCCTAATGTTGGCCATGCATTGTTGCCCTTCCAGTGGTTGTAGAAGACCTCAGTTGCACTTGCAGACACATCTACTAGTGTGGACTTGGTGGCAGTAAATAAGAAGTAATAATTGGGAACAGGAATAGACCATATGACCTTTTGCTGCCCTTTCATCATGGCAGATACTTGCCTCTCGATAGAAACAGGCATTTGAACTAATAACCCTCTTGTCAGTGTGCTGTCTGGACTTTCGATGGCCATTTGGACCAGGCCCAGGTCTCAAATGATCCTTTAATTTGCCCTTCTCCCTCCATATCAGGTGGCCAAAGGTTACTCATGGATGGGGATAACAGCTTTCCCAGGTGAAGGAATGTTTGAGAACTCTGGGTCTATACTTGATGGAGATTAGAAGGATGAGGGGGGATCTAATTGAAACTTACAGAATACTGAAAAGCCTGGACAGAGTGGATGTTGGCATGATGTTTCCATTATTAGGAGAGACCAGGATCTGAGGGCACAGCCTTAGAGTAAAGGGAAGAGGTTTTAGAATGGAGATAAGGAGAAACTTCTTCAGCCAGAGAGTGGTGAATCTATGGAAGTCACTGCCTCAGAAAGCTGTGGAGGCTAGGTCATTGAGTATATTTAAGACAGAGATGGATCGGTTCTTGATTGTCAAGGGGATCAATAGTTATGGGGAGAAAGTGGGATAATGGGGTTGAGAAACTTATCAGCCATGATTGAATGGTGGAACAGACTTGATGGGCTGAATGGCCTAATTTCTGCTCCTATGTCTTATGGTGTTAAATTGCGGGAAGGCGAACTACAACAATATTAGGCAGGAACTGTTGAATTTTGATTGGAGGTAGCTGTTTGAGGGTAAATCTACATCGACATGTGGGATAATTTTAAACGGCAGATGATAAGAGTTCAGGAGAGGCACATTTCTGCGCGAATGAAGTATAGCTATGGCAATGGCCATAGGGGAGGCAATGGCCTAGTGGTATTATCACTGGACTGTTAATCCAGAGACCCAGATAATGTTCTGGGGACCCGGGTTTGAATTCAATAAATATCTGGAATTAAGCATCTAATGATGACCGTGAATCCATTGTCGACTGTTAGGGAAAACCCATCTCGTTCACTGATGTCCTTCAGGGAAGGAAATCTGCCATCCTCACCTGGTCTGGCCTACGTGAGTCCAGATCCACAACAATGTGGTTGGCTCTTAACTGCCCTCTGGGCAATAAATGCTGCCTAGCCAGTGATGCCCTCATCCCATGAATGAATAAAGAAAGTTATGTGAACCTTGGATGACCAGGGATGTTATTATCTTGGTCAGAAAGAAAAAGGAAGCATACGTATGATCTAGGTGGATGGGCACTCACGAAGCCCTTGAAGTATATATGAAAAGTAGGAGAGAACTTAAACAAGGAATTATAAGGGCTAAAAGTGATCATGAAAAGTTGTTAGCAAACAGGATTAAGGAGAATCCCAAAACTTTTTATACATCTATAAAAAGCAACAAGGTAGCCAGGGAAAGGTTTGGCCCACTCAAGGACAAGGGAGAGAATCTATGTGTGAAGCCTGAAGAGGTAGATGAGGACCTAAATGAATACTTTGTGTCAGTATTCACTAAAGAGAAAGAATTGGTGCAGGATAATCTCAGGGAAGGGAGTGTCGAGTTTCTAAACCAAGTTGCTATTAAAAAGAAAGTCCCTGGGCCCTGATGGGATCTATCCCAGAATATTGAGGGAGGCAAGAGAACAAATTGCTGGAGCACTGACAGATATCTTTGGCCACAGGTGAGGTCCCACAGGGCTAGAGAAGAGCCAATGTTGTTCCATTGTTTAAGAAGGGTAGCAGGGATAATCTTGGGAATTACAGGTCTGCGAGTCTCACGTCGGTGGTAGGGAAGTTATTGGAAAAGATTCTCAGGGTCAAGATCTATACGCATTTAGAAGCAAATGGACATATTAGTGATAGACAGCATGGTTTTGTGTGTGCTCACTAACTTGATCAAGTTTTTTGAGAAGGTGATGAAAATGGTTGATGAAGGAAAAGCTGTTGATGTTGTCTACATGGACTTCAGTAAAGCCTTCGACAAGATCCCTCATGGCAGACTGGTAGAAAAAAAAGGTGACGTTACATAGTATCAGGGGGAGCTGGCAAGATTGATACAGAGACAAAAAGGTGCAGGGCTGGATGAACACCAGCAGGCCAAGCAGC
>NW_025970356.1:0-267 GCF_021869965.1 Rhincodon typus | reverse complement strand
ACACAGCAGGCCAAGCAGCATCATAGGAGCTGAGAGGCTGACGTTTCAGGCCTAGACCCTTCATCAGACCCTTCCTACTATCTCTATCTTTCCTAAGGTGCTTTGCCTAGATCTGCTCACAGTCTCCAAGTGGGGCATAGCCAGAGTTTTGAATAACTGAGCTATGAAAGAATTAATTCATCTTTAACATTCAATTACATAATCTTAAAAAGATGAGGACATTGAACAAGAGATAGTAGGAACTGCAGATGCTGGAGAATCCGAGAC
>NW_025970355.1:1024-12364 GCF_021869965.1 Rhincodon typus | reverse complement strand
CAGTGAATGGGCAATTGCGAAACATCAGTGAATGAGTTATTGCTGAGCGACAGTGAATGGGTTAGTCCTGAGTGTTAGTGAATGGGTTATTGCTGAGCATCAGTGAATGGATTATTACTGAGCGTCGGTGAATAGGTTATTTCTGAGCGTCAGTGAATGGGTTATTACTGAGCATCAGTGAATGGGTTATTCCTGAGCATCAGTGAACAGGTTGCTCCCGAGCGTCAGTGAATGGCTTATTCCTGAGCATTAGTGAATGGGTTAATGCTGAGCATCAGTGAATGGGTTATTGCTGACCATCAGTGAATGGGTTATTGCTGAGCGTCAGTAAAAGGGTTATTGCTGAGAGTCAGTGAATGGGTTATTGGTGAGCGTCAGTGAACAGGTTTTTCCTGAGCGTCAGTTGAAGACTGATTGCTGAGCGTCAGTGAATGGGTTATTTCTGAGCGTCAGAGAATGTGTTATTGCTGAGCGTTAGTGAATGGGTTATTGCTGAGCGTCAGTGAATGGATTATTACTGAGCGTCAGTGAACAGGTTGCTCCCGAGCTTACGTGAATGGGTTATTGCTGAGCATCAGTGAATGGGCTATTGCGAAGCATCAGTGAATGGTTTATTCCTGAGCATAGGTGAATGGGTAATCCTGAGAATCAGTGAGCAGGTTATTGCTGAGCGTCAATGAACAGGTTATTCCTGAGCGTCAGTGAATGCGTGATTGCTGAGCGTCAGTGTATGGGTTATTCCTGAGCGTCAGAGAATGTGTTATTGCTGAGTATGAGTGAATGGGTTATTGCTGAGCGTCAGTGAATGGGTTATTGCTGAATGTCAGTGAACGGATTATTCCTGAGCATCACTGAACAGGTTGGTCCCAAGCGTCAGTGAATGGGTTATTGCTGGGCGTCAGTGAATGGGTTATTACTGAGCATCGGTGAATCTGTTATTTCTGAGCGTCAGTGAATAGGTTATTACTGAGCGTCAGTGAATGGGTTATTCGAGTGCATCAGTGAATGGATTATTCCTGAGCATTGGTTAATGGGTTATTGCTGAGCGTCAGTGAACAGGTTATTCTTGAGCGTCAGAGAATGGGTTATTGCTGAGCATCGGTGAATGGGTTATTCCGGAGCATCAGGGAATTGGTTATTCCTGAGCATGTGTGAGCAGATCATTGCTGAGTGACAGTGAATGGGCTATTGCTGAGCCGAAGTGAATGGGTTATTCCTGAGCATGAGGGAATGGGTTATTCCTGAGAATCAGGGAATGGGTTATTGCTGAGCATCAGTGAGGACGTTATTGCTGAGCATCAGTGAATGGGTTATAATTAAGCGTCAGTGAATGGGTTATTCCTGAGCATCAGTGAATGGGTTATTCCTGAGCATCAGTGAGCAGGTTATTGCTGAGTGTCAGTGAATGGGTTATTCCTGACCATAAGTGAGTGGGTTATTCCTGAGCATCAGGAATGGGTGATTGCTGAGCGTCAGTGAATGGGTTATTACTGAGCGTCAGTGAATGGCTTATCACTGAGTGTCTGTGAACAGGTTATTGCTGAGCGTCAGTGAACAGGTTACTCCTGAGCGTCAGTGAATGGGTTATTGCTGAGCGTCAGTGAATGGGATTTTGCTGAGTGTCAGTGAACAGGTTATTCCTGAGCGTCAGTGAATGTGTGATTGCTGAGCGTCAGTGAATGGGTTATTACTGAGCGTAGGTGAATGGGTTATTGCTGAGTGTCAGTGAATGGGTTATTACTGAGCGTCCGTGAATGGATTATTCCTGAGCATCAGTGAACAGGTTGCTCCCGAGCGTCAGTGAATGGGTTATTCCTGAGCCTTAGTGAATTGGTTAATGCTGAGCATCAGTGAATGGGTTATTCCTGAGCATCAGTGAGCAGGTTATTGCTGAGTGTCAGTGAAAGGGTTATTCCTGACCATAAGTGAGTGGGTTATTCCTGAGCACCAGTGAATGGATGATTGCTGAGCGTCAGTGAATGGGTTATTACTGAGCGTCAGTGAATGGATTATTACTGAGTGTCTGTGAACAGGTTATTTCTGAGCGTCAACGAATGGGTTATTACTGAGCGTCAGTGAATGTGTTATTGCAGTGCATCAGTGAATGGGCTACTGCGGAGCGTCAGTGAATGGGTTATTGCTGAGCGTCAGTGAATGGGTTATTACTGAGCTTCAGTGAAAGGGTTATTGCTGCGAGTCAGTGAACGGATTATTGCTGAGCGTCAGTGAGCAGGTTATTGCTGAGCGTCAGTGAACAGGTTACTCCTGAGCGTCAGTGAATGGGTTATTGCTGAGCGTCAGTGAATGGGATTTTGCTGAGTGTCAGTGAACAGGTTATTCCTGAGCGTCAGTGAATGCGTGATTGCTGAGCGTCAGTGAATGGGTTATTACTGAGCGTAGGTGAATGGATTATTCTTGAGCATCAGTGAACAGGTTGCTCCCACGCGTCAGTGAATGGGTTATTCCTGAGCATTAGTGAATGGGTTAATGCTGAGCATCAGTGAATGGGTTATTGCTGAGCATCAGTGAATGGGTTATTACTGAGCCTCAGTGAAAGGGTTATTTCTGAGAGTCAGTGAATGGGTTTTTGCTGAGCGTCAGTGAATGCGCTATTCCAGTGCATCAGTGAATGGGTTATTTCTGAGCATCAGTGAATGGGTTATTCCTGAGCATCAGTGAATGGGTTATTGCTGAGCATCACTGAGCAGGTTACTGCTGAGCGTCAGTGAACAGGTTATTCCTGAGCGTCAGTGAATGGGCTATTGCTGAGCGACAGTGAATGGATTATTACTGAGCGTCCATGAATAGGTTATTTCTGAGCGTCAGTGAACGGGTTGTTACTGAGCGTCAGTGAATGGATTATTGCTGAGTGTCAGTGAATGGGTTATTGCTCAGCATCTGTGAATGGGTTTTTCCTGAGTGTCAGTGAAAAGGTTATTGCCGAGCGTCAGTGAATGTGTTAATGCTGAGCATCACTGAATGGGTTGTTACTGAGAGTCAGTGAATGGGTTTTTGATGAGTGTCAGTGAATGGGTTATTCCTGAGCATCAGTGCATGGGTTATTGCTGAGAGCCAGTGAATGGGTTATTCCTGAGCATCAGTGCATGAGTTATTGCTGAGAGTCAGTGAATGGGTTATTCCTGAGCGTCAGTGAATGGATTATTAACGAACATCAGTGAATGGGTTATTACTGAGCGTAGGTGAATGGGTTATTGCTGAGAGTCAGTGAATGGATTATTCCTGAGCATCAGTGAACAGGTTGCTCCCGAGTGTCAGTGAATGGGTTATTCCTGAGCATCAGGGAATGGGTTATTCCTGAGAATCAGGGAATGGGTTGTTCCTGAGCATCAGTGAGCAGGTTATTGCTGAGTGTCAGTGAATGGGTTATTCCTGACCATAAGTGAATGGGTTATTCCTGATCATCAGTGAATGGGTTATTACTGAGCGTCAGTGAATGGATTATTGCTGAGTGTCAGTGAATGGGTTATTGCTCAGCATCTGTGAATGGGTTTTTGCCGAGTGTCAGTGAACAGGTTATTGCCGAGCGTCAGTGAATGTGTTATTGCTGAGCATCACTGAATGGGTTGTTACTGAGAGTCAGTGAATGGTTTTTTGATGAGTGTCAGTGAATGGGTTATTCCTGAGCATCAGTGAATGGGTTATTACTGAACGTAGGTGAATGGGTTATTGCTGAGTGTCAGTGAATGGGTTATTACTGAGCGTCCGTGATTGGATTATTCCTGAGCATCAGTGAACAGGTTGCTGCTGAGAGTCAGTGAATGGGTTATTCCTGAGCGTCAGTGAATGGGTTATTGCTGAGCATCACTGAGCAGGTTACTGCTGAGCGTCAGTGAATGCGTTATTCCAGTGCATCAGTGAATGGGTTATTTCTGAGCATCAGTGAATGGGTTATTCCTGAGCATCAGTGAATGGGTTATTGCTGAGCATCACTGAGCAGGTTACTGCTGAGCGTCAGTGAACAGGTTATTCCCGAGCCTCAGTGAATGGGCTATTGCTGAGCGACAGTGAATAGATTATTACTGAGCGTCCGTGAATAGGTTATTTCTGAGCGTCAGTGAACGGGTTATTACTGAACGTCAGTGAATGGGTTCTTCCAGTGCATCAGTGAACGGGTTGTTACTGAGCGTCAGTGAATGGATTATTGCTGAGTGTCAGTGAATGGGTTATTGCTCAGCATCTGTGAATGGGTTTTTGCTGAGTGTCAGTGAAAAGGTTATTGCCGAGCGTCAGTGAATGTGTTATTGCTGAGCATCACTGAACGGGTTGTTACTGAGAGTCAGTGAATGGGTTTTTGATGAGTGTCAGTGAATGGGTTATTCCTGAGCATCAGTGCATGGGTTATTGCTGAGCGTCAGCGAATGGGTTATTGCTGAGCATCAGTGAATGGGTTATTCCTGAGCATCAGTGAATGGGTTATTCCTGAGCATCAGTGAATGTGTTATTTGCTGAGCATCAGTGAATGGGTTATTGCTGAGCATGAGTGAATGGGTTATTCTGAGCATCAGTGAATGGGTTATTGCTGAGCATCAGTGAATGGATTATTCCTGAGCGTCAGTGAATGGGTTATTTCTGAGTATCAGTGAATGGGTTCTTGCTGAGCATCAGTGAATGGGTTGTTCCTGAGCATCAGTGAATGGGTTATTGCTGAGCGTCAGTGAACAGGTTTTTCCTGAGCGTCAGTTGAAGACTGATTGCTGAGTGTCAGTGAATGGGTTATTCCTGAGCGTCAGAGAATGTTTTATTGCTGAGCGTTAGTGAATGTGTTATTGCTGAGCGTCAGTGAATGGGTTATTGCTGAGCATCAGTGAATGGGTTATTGCTGAGCATCAGTGAATGGGTTATTCCGTAGCATCAGGGAATTGGTTATTCCTGAGCATCAGTGAATGGGCTATTACTGAGAGTCCGTGAACAGGTTATTATTGAGCATCAGTGAATGGGCTATTGCTGAGTGTCAGTGAATGGGTTATTCCTGAGCATCAGGGAATTGGTTATTCCTGAGCATCAGTGAATGGGCTATTACTGAGCGTCCGTGAATAGGCTATTATTGAGCGTCAGTGAATGGGTTATTACTGAGCGTCCGTGAATGGATTATTCCTGAACATCAGTGAGCAGGTTGTTCCCGATCGCCAGTGAATGGGTTATTCCTGAGCATTAGTGAATGGGTTAATGCTGAGCATCAGTGAATGGTTTATTCCTGAGCATCAGTGAGCAGGTTATTGCTGAGTGTCAGTGAATGGGTTATTCCTGACCGTAAGTGAGTGGGTTATTCCTGAGCATCAGTGAATGGGTGATTGCTGAGTGTCAGTGAATGGGTTATTGCTGAGTGTCAACGAATGGGTTATTACTGAGCGTCAGTGAATCTGTTATTTCAGTGCATCAGTGAATGGGCTATTGCTGAGCGTCAGTGAATGGGTTATTGCTGAGAGTCAGTGAACGGATTATTGCTGAGCGTCAGTGAGCAGGTTATTGCTGAGCGTCAGTGAACAGGTTACTCCTGAGCGTCAGTGAATGAGTTATTGCTGAGCGTCAGTGAATGGGTTATTGCTGAGCGTCAGTGAACAGGTTATTCCTGAGCGTCAGTGAACAGGCTATTCCTTCGCGTCAGTGAATGCGTGATTGCTGAGCGTCAGTGAATGAGTTATTCCTGAGTGTCAGAGAATGTGTTATTGCTTAGTATGAGTGAATGGGTTATTGCTGAGCGTCAGTGAAAACGTTATTGCTGAGTATGAGTGAATGGGTTATTCCTGTGCGTCAGTGAATGGGTTATTGCTGGGCGTCAGTGAATGGGTTATTACTGAGCATCGGTGAATCTGTTATTTCTGAGCGTCAGTGAATAGGTTATTACTGACCGTCAGTGAATGGGTTATTCGAGTGCATCAGTGAATGGGTTATTCCTGAGCATTGGTTAATGGGTTAATGCTGAGCATCAGTGAATGGGTTAGTGCTGAGAGTCAGTGAAAGGGTTATTGCTGAACGTCAGTGAACAGGTTATTCCTGAGTGTCAGTTAAAGAGTGATTGCTAAGCGTCAGTGAATGGGTTATTCTTGGGCGTCAGAGAATGGGTTATTGCTGAGCATCAGTGAATGGGTTATTCCTGAGCATCAGGGAATTGGTTATTCCTGAGCATCAGGGAATTGATTATTGCTGAGCATCAGTGAATGGGTTATTCCTGAGCATGTGTGAGCAGGTCATTGCTGAGTGACAGTGATTGGGCTATTGCTGGGCCTAAGTGAATGGGTTATTCCTGAGCATGAGGGAATGGGCTATTCCTGAGAATCAGGGAATGGGTTATTGCTCAGCATCAGTGAGAACGTTATTGCTGAGCATCAGTGAACGGGTTATTGCTAAGCGTCAGTGAATGGGTTATTCCTGAGCATCAGTGAATGGGTGATTGCTGAGTGTCAGTGAATGGGTTATTACTGAGCGTCAGTGAATGGATTTTACTGAGTGTCCGTGAACAGGTTATTTCTGAGCGTCAACGAATGGGTTATTACTGAGCGTCAGTGAATGTGTTATTCCAGTGCATCAGTGAATGGGTTACTGCGGAGCATCAGTGAATGGGTTATTGCTGAGCGTCAGTGAACAGGTTACTCCTGAGCGTCAGTGAACGGATTATTGCTGAGCGTCAGTGAATGGATTATTCCTGAGCATCAGGGAATTGGTTATTCCTGAGCATCAGTGAATGGGTTATTACTGAGCGTATGTGAATGGGTTATTGCTGTGTGTCAGTGAATGGTTTATTACTGAGCGTCTGTGAATGGATTATTCCTGAGCATCAGTGAACAGATTGCTCCCGAGCGTCAGTGAATGTGTTAATGCTGAGCATTAGTGAATGGGTTAATGCTGAGCATCAGTGAATGGGTTAGTGCAGAGCACCAGTGAATGGGTTATTGATGGGCGTCAGTGAATGGGTTATTGCTGAGCGTCAGTGAATGGGTTATTGATGGGCGTCAGTGAACGGGTTATTGCTGAGCATCAGTGCATGGGTTATTGCTGAGCATCAGTGAATGGGTTATTTCTGAGTATCAGTGAATGGGTTCTTGCTGAGCATCAGTGAATGGGTTATTGCTGAGCATCAGTGAATGGGTTATTCCTGAGCATCAGTGAATGGGTTATTTCTGAGTCTCAGTGAATGGGTTATTGCTGTGCATCAGTGAATGGGTTATTCCTGAGCGTCAGTGAATGGGTTATTCCTGAGCATCAGTGAATGGGTTATGCTGAGCGTCAGTGAATGGGTTATTGCTGAGCGTCAATGAATGGATTAATCTTGAGCATCAGTGAACAGGTTGCTCCCGAGCATCAGTGTATTGGTTATTCCTGAGCATCAGTGAATGGGTTATTGATGAGCGTCAGTGAATGTGTTATTGCTGAGCGTCAGTGAATGTGTTATTGCTGAGCGTCAGTGAATGGGTTATTTCTGAGTCTCAGTGAACGGGTTATTAATGAGCCTCAGTGAATGGGTTATTGCTGAGCATCAGTGAATGGGTTATTCCTGAGCGTCAGTGAATGGGTTATTCCTGAGCATCAGTGAATGGGTTATGCTGAGCGTCAGTGAATGGGTTATTGCTGAGCGTCAATGAATGGGTTGTTGCTGAGCGTCAGTGAATAGTTTATTGCTGAATGTCAGTGAATGGATTAATCTTGAGCATCAGTGAACAGGTTGCTCCCGAGCATCAGTGTATTGGTTATTCCTGAGCATCAGTGAATGGGTTATTCCTGAGCATCAGTGAATGTGTTATTGATGAGCGTCAGTGAATGGGTTAATGCTGACCGTCAGTGAATGGGTTAATGCTGACCGTCAGTGAATGGGTTATTGCTGAACGTCAGTGAATGGGCTATTCCTGAGTGCGAGAGAATGTGTTATTGCTGAGCGTCAGTGTATTGGTTATTCCTGAGCATCAGTGAATGAGTTATTCCTGAGCATCAGTGAGCAGGTTGTTGCTGAGTGTCAGTGAATGGGTTTTTCCTGACCATAAGTGAATGGGTTAATGCTGAGCATCAGTGAATGGGTTATTCCTGAGCATCAGTGGGCAGGTCATTGCTGAGTGTCAGTGAATGGGTTATTCCTGAGCATCAGTGAATGGGTTATTCTGAGCATCAGTGAATGGGTTAATGCGTAGCGTCAGTGAATGGGTTATTCCTGAGCATCAGTGAACAGGTTGCTCCCGAGCATCAGTGAATTGGTTATTCCTGAGCATCAGTGAATGGGTTATTCGAGTGCATCAGTGAATGGGTTATTCCTGAGCATTGGTTAATCGGTTAATGCTGAGCATCAGTGAATGGGTTATTGCTGAGAGTCAGTGAATGGGTTATTGCTGAGCGTCAGTGAACAGGTTATTCCTGAGCGTCAGTGAATGCGTGATTGCTGCGCGTCAGTGAATGGGTTATTCCTGAGCATCAGGGAATTGGTTATTCCTGAGCATCAGTGAATGGGTTATTACTGAGCGTAGGTGAATGGGTTATTGCTGAGTGTCAGTGAATGGGTTATTACTGAGCGTCCGTGAATGGATTATTCCTGAGCATCAGTGAACAGGTTGCTCCCGAGCGTCAGTGAATGGATTATTCCTGAGCATTAGTGAATGGGTTAATGCTGAGCATCAGTGAATGGGTTATTGCTGAGCATCAGTGAATGGGTTATTACTGAGCCTCAGTGAAAGGGTTATTCCTGAGAATCAGTGAATGGGTTATTGCTGAGCATCATTGAGCAGGTTATTGCTGAGTGTCAGTGAATGGATTATTGCTGAGTGTCAGTGAATGGGTTATTGCTCAGCATCTGTGAATGGGCTTTTGCTGAGTGTCAGTGAACAGGTTATTGCGGAGCGTCAGTGAATGTGTTACTGCTGAGCATCACTGAATGGGTTGTTACTGAGAGTCAGTGAATGGTTTATTGCTGAGAGTCAGTGAATGGGTCATTGCTGAGAGTCAGTGAATGGGTTATTGCAGAGCATCAGTGAATGGGTTATTACTGAGCGTCAGTGAAAGGGTTATTTCTGATAGTCAGTGAATGGGTTATTACTGAGCATCAGTGAATGTGTTATTGCTGAGCATCAGTGCATGGGTTATTGCTGAGAGTCAGTGAATGGATTATTCCTGAGCATCAGTGCATGAGTTATTGCTGAGAGTCAGTGAATGGGTTATTCCTGAGCGTCAGAGAATGGGTTATTAACGAACATCAGTGAATGGGTTATTACTGAGCGTCAGTGAATAGGTTATTTCTGAGCTTCAGTGAATGGGTTATTCCTGAGCGTAGGTGAATGGGTTATTGCTGAGAGTCAGTGAATGGATTATTCCTGAGCATCAGTGAACAGGCTGCTCCCAAGCGTCAGTGAATGGGTTATTCCTGAGCATTAGTGAATGGGTTAATGCTGAGCATCAGTGAATGGGTTATTGCTGAGCATCAGTGCATGGGTTATTACTGAGCCTCAGTGAAAGGGTTATTTCTGAGAGTCAGTGAATGTGTTATTAATGAGCCTCAGTGAATGTGTTATTGCTGAGCATCAGTGAATGGTTTATTCCTGATACTCAGTGAATGGGTTATGCTGAACGTCAGTGAATGGGTTATTGCTGAGCATCAGCGAATGGGTTATTGCTGAGAGTCAGTGCGCAGGTTATTGCTGCGAGTCAGTGAATGGGTTGTTGCGAAGCGTCAGTGAATGGTTTATTGCTGAATGTCAGTGAATGGATTATTCCTGAGCATCAGTGAACAGGTTGCTCCTGAGCGTCAATGAATTGGTTATTCCTGAGCATCAGTGAATGGGTTATTCCTGAGCATCAGTGAATGGGTTAATGCTGAGCGTCAGTGAATGGGTTATTGATGGGCGTCAGTGAATGGGTTATCGCTGGGCGTCAGAGAATGGGTTATTCTTGAGCATCAGTGAATGGGTTATTGCTGAATATCAGTGAATGGATTATTCCTGAGCATCTGTGAACAGGTTGCTCCCGAGCGTCAGTGATCAGTTTATTCCTGAGAGTCAGTGAATGGGTTACCCCTGAGCGTCAGTGAATGAGTTATTCCTGAGCACCAGTGAATGGGTTAATGCTGAGCATCAGTGAATGGGTTATTCCTGAGCATCAGTGAATGGGTTATTCTGAGCATCAGTGAATGGGTTAATGCGGAGCGTCAGTGAATGGGTTATTCCTGAGCATCAGTGAACAGGTTGCTCCCGAGCATCAGTGAATTGGTTATTCCTGAGCATCAGTGAATGGGTTATTCGAGTGCATCAGTGAACGGGTTATTCCTGAGCATTGGTTAATGGGTTAATGCTGAGCATCAGTGAATGGGTTATTGCTGAGCGTCAGTGAACAGGTTATTCCTGAGCGTCAGTTAAAGAGTGATTGCTGAGCGTCAGTGAATGGGTTATTCCGGAGCATCAGGGAATTGGTTATTGCTGAGCATCAGTGAATGGGTTATTCCTGAGCATTAGTGAATGGGTTATGCTGAGCATCAGTGAATGGGTTATGCTGAGCGTCAGTGAATGGGTTATTGCTGAGCATCAGTGAATGAGTTATCCCTGAGCATCAGTGAACAGGTTGTTGCTGAGTGTCAGTGAATGGGATTTTCCTGACCATAAGTGAGTGGGTTATTCCAAAACATCAGTGAATGGGTTAATGCTGAGCATCAGTGAATGGGTTATTCCTGAGCATCAGTGGGCAGGTCATTGCTGAGTGTCAGTGAATGGGTTATTCCTGAGCATTAGTGAACAGGTTGCTCCCTAGCGTCAGTGAATGGGTTATTCGGGTGCATCAGTGAATGGGTTATTCCTGAGCATTGGTTAATGGGTTAATGCTGAGCATCAGTGAATGGGTTCTTACTGAGAGTCAGTGAATGGGTTATTGCTGAGCGTCAGTGAACAGGTTATTCCTGAGCGTCAGTTAAAGAGTGATTGCTGAGCGTCAGTGAATGGGTTATTCTTGAGCGTCAGAGAATGGGTTATTGCTGAGCATCAGTTAATGGGTTATTCCTGAGCATTAGTGAATGGGCTATTCCGGAGCATCAGGGAATTGGTTAATGCTGCTCCCGAGCGTCAGTGAATGGGTTATTCCTGAGCATTAGTGAATGGGTTATGCTGAGCATCAGTGAATGGTTTATTGCTGAGCATCAGTGAATGGTTTATTGCTGAATGTCAGTGAATGGATTATTCTTGCGCATCAGTGAACAGGTTGCTCCCGAGCGTCAGTGTATTGGTTATTCCTGAACATCAGTGAATGGGTTATTAATGAGAGTCAGTGAATGGGTTACCCCTGACCGTCAGTGAATGAGTTATGCTGAGCGTCAGTGAATGGGTTATTGCTGAGAGTCAGTGAGCAGGTTATTGCTGA
>NW_025970355.1:0-1014 GCF_021869965.1 Rhincodon typus | reverse complement strand
CAGTGAATGGGTTATTGCTGAGAGTCAGTGAGCAGGTTATTGCTGAGTGTCAGTGAATGGGTTATTGCTGAGCGTCAATGAATGGGTTGTTGCTGATCGTCAGTGAATGGTTTATTGCTGAATGTCCGTGAATGGATTAATCTTGAGCATCAGTGAACAGGTTGCTCCCGAGCGTCAGTGTATTGGTTATTCCTGAGCATCAGTGAATGGGTTATTGATGAGCGTCAGTGAATGGGTTAATGCTGAGCGTCAGTGAATGGGTTATTGCTGAATGTCAGTGAATGGGCTATTCCTGAATGCGAGAGAATGTGTTATTGCTGAGCGTCAGTGTATTGGTTATTCCTGAGCATCGGTGAATGAGTTAATCCTGAACATCAGTGAGCAGATTGTTGCTGAGTGTCAGTGAATGGGTTATTCCTGACCATAAGTGAATGGGTTATTCCTGAGCATTAGTGAATGGGTGATTGCTGAGTGTCAGTGATTGGGTTATTGCTGAGCATCAGGGAATGGGTTATTCCTGAGCATCAGTGAATGGGTTATTCCTGAGCATGTGTGAGCAGGTCATTGCTGAATGACAGTGAATGGGCTATTGCTGAGCCTAAGTGAATGGGTTATTCCTGAGCATGAGGGAATGGGGTATTCCTGAGAATCAGGGAATGGGTTATTGCTGAGCATCAGTGAGGACGTTATTGCTGAGCATCAGTGAACAGGTTATTGCTAAGCGTCAGTGAATGGGTTATTCCTGAGCATCAGTGAATGGGTTATTCCTGAGCATCAGTGAGCAGGTTATTGCTGAGTGTCAGTGAATGGGTTATTCCTGACCGTAAGTGAGTGGGTTATTCCTGATCATCAGTGAATGGGTGATTGCTGAGTGTCAGTGAATGGGTTATTCCTGAGCGTCAGTGAATGGATTATTACTGAGTGTCCGTGAACAGGTTATTTCTGAGCGTCAACGAATGGGTTATTACTGAGCGTCAGTGAATGTGTTTTTCCAGTGCATCAGTGAATGGGCTA
>NW_025970354.1:11382-12367 GCF_021869965.1 Rhincodon typus | reverse complement strand
GGAGGGGATAGGTGGGAGGAAGAACAGGTTAGGGAGGCAGGGACGAGTTGGACTGGTTTTGGGATGCGGTGGGGGGAGGGGAGATTTTGAAACTTGTGAAATCCACATTGATACCATTGGGCTGCAGGGTTCCCAAGCGGAATATGAGTTGCTGTTCCTGCAACCTTCGGGTGGCATCGTTGTGGCACTGCAGGAGGCCCAGGATGGACATGTCGTCTGAGGAATGGGAGGGGGAGTTGAAATGGTTCGCGACTGGGAGGTGCAGTTGTTTATTGCGAACCGGTGAACATCTGCTTGATGTGGAAAGTCTTCTTGGGGCCTGGGATGGGGGTGAGGGAGGAGGTATGGGGGCAGGTGTAGCACTTCCTGCGGTTGCAGGGAAAAGTGCCGGGTGTGGTGGAGCTGGAGGGGAGTGTGGAGCGGACAAGGGAGTCACGGAGAGAGTTGTCCCTCCGGAAAGCAGATAAGGGTGGGGAGGGAAAGATGTCTTTGGTGGTGGGGTCGGATTGCAGATGGCGGAAGTGTCGGAGGATGATGCGTTGGATCCGGAGGTTGGTGGGGTGGTACGTGAGGACGAGGGGGATTCTTTTTTGGTTTTTATTGCGTGGACGGGGTGTGAGGGATGAGGTGCGGGAGATGTGGGAGACACGGTTGAGGGCGTTCTCGACCACCGAGGAGGGGAAGTTACGGTCCTTGAAAAACGAGGACAACTGAGATGTACGGGAGTGGAATGCCTCATCCTGGGAGCAGATGCGGCGGAGGCGAAGGAATTGGGAATAGGGGATAGCATTTTTGCAGGAAGGTGGGTGGGAGGAGGAGTATTCTAGGTAGCTGTGGGAGTCGGTGGGCTTGAAATGAATATCGGTTTCTAGGTGGTTGCCCGATATGGAGACAGAGAGGTCCAGGAAGGGGAGAGAGGTGTTAGAGATGGTCCAGGTAAACTTAAGGTTGGGGTGGAAGGTGTTAGTGAAGTGTATGAACTGTT
>NW_025970354.1:0-11282 GCF_021869965.1 Rhincodon typus | reverse complement strand
GTGTTAGAGATGGTCCAGGTAAATTTAAGGTTGGGGTGGAAGGTGTTAGTGAAGTGTATGAACTGTTCGAGCTCCTCGTGGGAGCACGAGGCGGCACCAATACAGTCATCAATGTAACGGAGGAAGAGGTGGGGTTTAGGGCCGGTGTAGGTACGGAAGAGGGATTGTTCCACGTAACCTACAAAGAGGCAGGCGTAGCTTGGGCCCATGCGGGTACCCATGGCTACCCCCTTTGTCTGTAGGAAGTGGGAGGAATTGAAAGAGAAGTTGTTGAGTGTGAGGACGAGTTCGGCTAAGCGGATGAGGGTGTCAGTGGAGGGGGACTGGTCGGGCCTGCGGGACAGGAAGAAGCGGAGGGCCTTAAGGCCATCTGCATGGGGAATGCAGGTGTAGAGGGACTGGACGTCCATGGTAAAGATGAGGTGTTGGGGACCGGGGAATTGGAAGTTCTGGAGGAGGTGGAGGGCGTGGGTGGTGTCACGGACATAGGTAGGGAGTTCCTGGACCAAGGGGGAGAAAATGGAGTCGAGATAGTTGGAGATCAGTTCGGTGGGGCAGGAGCAGGCGGAGACAATGGGTCGACCAGGGCATTCAGGTTTGTGGATTTTGGGAAGGAGATAGAAGCGGGCAGTGCGAGGTTGGGGAACGATGAGGTTGGAGGCCGTGGGTGGGAGGTCACCTGAGGTGATGAGGTTGTGGATGGTTTGCGAGATGATGGTTTGGTGCTCAGGGGTGGGGTCATGATCAAGGGGGCGGTAGGAGGAGGTGTCGGAGAGTTGGCGTCCGGCCTCGGCGATGTAGAGGTCAGTGCGCCATACTACAACTGCACCTCCCTTGTCCGCGGGTTTTATGGTGAGGTTGGGATTGGAGCGGAGGGAGTGGAGGGCTGCACGTTCTGCGGGGGAGAGGTTGGAGTGGGTGAGAGGGGTGGAGAGGTTGAGGCGATTGATGTCTCGACGGCAGTTGGAGATGAAGAGGTCGAGGGAGGGTAGGAGGCCTTGGGGTGGTGTCCAGGAGGAGGGGGTGAGTTGGAAGCGGGAGAAGGGGTCAGTAGAGGGAGGGTTAGGTTCACGGTTAAAGAAGTAAGCGTGGAGGCGGAGGCGGCGGAAAAACTGCTCTATGTCCAAGCGTGAGCGGTATTCGTTGATCTGTGGGTGGAGGGGGACAAAGGTGAGCCCTTTACTGAGGACTGACCGTTCGTCCTCAGTAAGGGGTAGGTCTGGGGGGATGGTGAAGACTCGGCAGGGCTGGGTACTGCTGTCTCCTCTGGAGCTGCTGGCTGTGGAGGTGGTGGGCGGAGCTACGTCAGCGTCGGCTGTGGGCGGAGCTGCGTCGGCCGTGGGCGGAGCTGTGTCGGCGTCGGCTGTGGGCGGAGCTGTGTCGGCGTCATGTTCTGTCATGCGATTACAGCATGGCTGATCTCCATCTTAATTCAACCTACCTGCCTTAATACCGAAACTCTGATATCATTGCCTCATGAAAATCTACCAATCTCAGTTTTGAAATTCAATGAGCTAGCATCAACAGCCTTTTGGATTTAAGTATGTTCCAGCAGCACAGTGGCTGCACCCCCTACTTGTGAATGAGAACCTTTGGGTTCAAGTCCCACTTCAAGACCTGTTGGCCATAGAAGGCGTATGCATTAAATGTCTGATTACTCACGTATAAATCCTCCCAATATAGCAGAAGGTGAGAGCAGAAGAGTTTTTGGCCAGTCATCCTGTAGAAGGCAATGACAAGACATTGCAGAACTTTGCCAAACTTAATCGTGGGCTAATTATATAGATAACAATGCCTTCTTATGGCATGGTATCAAAAGGGAAACTGTTCCAGATTTCCACCGTACCCTTGGTGAAGAAGTGTTTCATAACAATATCCCCAAATGGCCTAGCTTTAATTTTGAGTTATACTTCGTTGTTTTGAGGAAGTAGTTTCACCCTATCTATTCTAACAACACTTATGATCACATCAAAAATCTCATCCAGATCACTCCCTTAATTTTCCACATTCAAAGGCTGTAAGCATAGTCTCTACAACCTATACTCATAATTTAAAACCCAGTATCATTTACACTTATTTGTCTCAAATTGAGTTGAAGCTCATACTTCACTGCGTATATGAGACAAAGCTGACAGCATCAGGAGTACATGAAGCATGCTGGAACATGTAGAGAGGAACCATCGTGTAATCAAACAGGGATTTTGCTTTGAGCAGTGAGAGTTGTTTTCATGGAATAGAAAGATTTTGTGCAAAGTAATTACTGACTAATGAAGACAGCAACTACAAAGGATGAAGCTCTAAAGATCCAACCTATCAGGAGAAAACAAACTTTAGCAAAAACTGATAGTCTGATTCAATATTCATTGTAGCAATGTGCCAGGTTTATTAAGAAATTTTATTCGAAAGGTTTGCGCAAAGCTTGGAAAACTACAGCAAATAAACAAACTGTTACTTTGTGCCAAATAGATTGTCATTACTAATTGCATGGAACAGTCTTTTAACAGCACTAAATAAGGAACATCAAATCAAAGCCACACTAATAATAAATTGCCAGTTTAGCCACATTATAATTAAGCAGAAGATGCAGCACAATAAGATCTTAATGTGATAATACATAAAACAAATTGAAACACAGGAACTCTACGTAGAGTTAAATTAGGTTTTCATAATCTCACCTTCAATTTCTATCATATTGGAATTGTAAGAATCATTTCAACATAACAAATTTTGCCAATTTTATACTTCCTGTCTTGGGGACTGTGTCTTAATATAGTGGGATAATTGTGAGAGTTATGCTATTTGGAGTATAACTATTGCCATGTAGGTAAATGCAGCAGCCAATTTTACACACAGGATGTCCCACAAAACACAAAATGAAATCAGTTGTGTAGACAGTGTTGTAGAAGGCTGATTTCTAAATTTACAACAAACCCTGAAGTAAGAGGAATGTTTGAAGGTGGGATGAGAGGAAGTAGGTTAAGCAGAAATGTCCAATCTATTTTCACTAATGGGATGTGTAGTTCTTTAAGGTGGAGCTTTTGTTGGGTAGAGTTAAATAAAATTCATATTCCTATTGTATTGTGTACGTGTTGACTTAGCAAATACTAACAGATCATGGTATATAACTCCAACAAGAAAATAGCACTTGGAATAAAACTTCAATAAAATTCAAACAGTTTCAAAGAAGGAATGTGCAATGTATCAGATTCTGCACTGAATGAATCAATCTGACATATAAAAATGAGTCTGACCCATTATCTCATTACTAACATATATGTTTAGGCCAATACTTGCCATACAAAGCAACTAGCCCTCTCATTTACTATCAATAATAATAGTTAACGCATCTTAAGGGCTAGACTCATATGAGGCCTCAGTTTTCCTCAGAAATATATGCCAAGGTTACACTGGCCTTAAAGGTTGCATGAGACCAAAGACAATATAGGCACAGTTGTGAAAAGATGCCCAGTGGCTTAAGGCACACCATCATAGAGAAGGCCTCACCTGTCGATCAACAAACAGAAATTAATCTTTTAGCAAAAGGGAGGAAGTAGAAAACTAGTTTCAAGTAAAAGTCACAACATTTGCTAACTCATCAAATAGCTATTGTGCAGATAGAGAATTTGTTGTTAGTGAAAAACATGTGAAGAATCTGTCCTGATGAAGATAACCAAGACGAAATGCACCAAGAGAGCATACAAAAACCCATTATTAGTTTTAAATGGGTTAATGCCTCCACTAAGAGAACAAAGAGCACAAATGTCATATAAATGCATTAAGCAGTCATTTTCTGTTATTTACTCGTGGTTTGTGGATGTTGCTGCCTGGACCAGCATTTATTGCCTGTCCCTAGTTGTCCTTGAGAAGGTGGTGGTGAGCTGCCTTCTTGAACCTCTGCAGACCACCTGCTGTGGATTGAGCCACAATACCCTTAGGGAGGGAAGGAGTTCCAGGATTTTGATCCAGTGCCAATAAAAGAATGGTGATAGATTTCCGAAGACAGGATGGTGAATGGCTTGGAGGGGGATTTGCTCATGGTGGTGTCCCCATGTATCTGCTTCTCTTGTCCTTTTAGATGGAAGGTGCTGTCTAGGGGTCTTTGGTGAATAGCTGTAATGCATCTTATAGATGGCACACACTGGTGCAATTGAGCATGGTTGGTGGTGAGCATGGGTGGTGGAGGAAGTGGATGCTTATGGATGTGGTTGCAGTCAAGTGGGCTGCTTTGTCATGGATGGTGTCAAGCTTCTTGAGTGTTTTTGGAGCTGCATCCATCCAGGCAAGTTGGGAGTATTCCATCACACTCCTGCCGTGCCTTGTAGATGATGGATAGGCTTTGGGGAGTCAGGAGGTGAATTACTCACCACAGTATTCCTAGTCCCTGACCTTCTCTTGCAGCCTCTATGTTTATGTGGTGAGTCCAGTTGAGTTTCTGATCAATGGTAACCCCCAGGACGTTGATAGTTGGGGATTCAGTGATGTTAACACCAATAACTGTCAGGGATAGTGATTAAATTGTCTCTTATTGGAGATAGTCATTGCCTACAAATGCAATAGTAATTTGTAGCTTAATAGCGATATATGTGAAATGACAAAGTTAATGTCACGCATTCAAAAAAAAGAAAGCTCCAGTTTCTAATGGTTTCCAGTTTAATGGTGCCATCCATTGACAACTATTATAAGCCTTTACACATGTTCTGATACCTGCTGAGGTTGATGTAGATCTCTTCTTGTGGTATGTCATTATTCAGATGTGCTATAAATATCTTGATTTTCATATGCTACGGTCTTCTGTTGCATGGGGCTAGAAAGGTAAATGTGGTTTGATTAATTTTCTTACTTTAAATAAATGGATAAAATTCATAAACCTCAATTTTGTGCAATCTAACGTAGGCATTTCAGTCAAGTGAGAAGTATTAATTCAATCTCATATTTGAGGAGGAAGACAGTACTGAACTCGCTTTCTTTCAATGACCAATTAACTCATCAAACTATTTTCCCCAATAAATACCCTTCAATTTGACCTTAAAGGTTTGTGAGAAGCTTATAGATGTTTTGGTTTAAATGATTGAAGCATCATAAAATCCTCAGCTCTTCCCTCATTCCAGTTCTGATTCCACATCACAGAAACTTCTCCTGGTTTATCTTTGTCTGTCTTCAGCAGGCATTTTGCATTTCAGAGCTGTTTCAGTCAGCACTAACTATTACCTGTTTTACTGCCTCTCAGTACACTAATGCTCACTGATGGCATAAATAGTTGCTTCTGGACAGATATTATTTCAAACTGTCACCCTTGCTCATGCTGTCAAAAACAAACACTTGACCCTCCTTGCTAGGCCTTTCTTAGTGTGAATAGAGTGCGCACTAATACTGTGCAGGATGAGTTTCTGGAGTGTGTTAGGAATGGTTTTCTAGGGCAGTAGATCAGAAGAACTAGATCTTCCAAAATTCTATCGATTCTGGACCAGTTCATACAGATTGGAAGGTAGCAGGTATCACCCCGCTATTTATAAAGGGAGGAAGAGAGAATACAGGGAGTTATTGACTTGTTAGCTTTACATCACTTGTAGGGAAAATGCTATAATCCATTATAAAGAATGTGAAAAAGCAATAAGCATGTGGATAATGGCAATCTGATTGGGCATTGCCAGCAAGGATTTGTGAATGAGAAATCATGTTTATCATGCCTGTCAGAGTTTTTTTGTGGGCAGAATTGTGAACAGAATTGACAAAGGGAAGTCAGTGGACACAGTATACTAGGATATTCGGAAGAGCTTTGAACAAATCTCCCACAGGAGGTTAGTTTGCATTTTTAATGCACATAGGTTGGGAAGTAATATACTGGCACGAACTAAGGATTTACTAAAAGGCCAAAAAAAGGAAGTAGGAATAAAAGGGTCATTCTCACACTGGCTGTGCATAACTAGCAAGAATCAGTACTTGGGCCCAAGTTGTTCACAAAAAATGTCAATGGTTTGGATTTGGGGACAAAATGTAATATTTCTGGGTTCACAGATGTCACAAAGCTAGGTAGAAATGTGTGTTGTGAAGAAGATGCAGAGTGGGTTCAAATGGATTTGGATAGATATAATGAGTGGGTGAATATAATGTGGAAAAACATGAGGTTATTCACTTTGGTAAGAGGATTAGTTGTGCAGAGTATTGCTTAAATGGTAACAAGATTAGAAAGTGTAGGTATACAAAGGGACCTGGATGATCTTGTCGATAAGTCACTGAAGGCTAACGTGCAGACCCAGCAGACAGCTAGGAAGGCTAATGTTATATTAGCCATGTCTGAAAGTGGATTTGAGTACCAGAATAGCAAAGTCTTTCTTCAATTGTATAGGAACTTGGTTAGACCCCATCTGGAGTACTGTGTGCACTTATAATCCCCTAACTTTACCAACGGTATTATAACCATTGAGGGAGTGCAACAAAGGTTCCCTACACTTATTCCCAGGAAGGCGGAACTGTTTGATGAAGAGAGATTAGGGAAACTGGGTCTCAAGTGTTCTGAAAAATGAAGATAATCTAATTGAAACCTGCAAAATAGGTCATGTTTCATTTATTCATTCAGAGTATGAGGGTCTTGCTGGCTAGGCAGCATTTATTGCCCATCCCTAATTGCCCAGAGGGCAGTTAAGAGTCAATCACATTGCTGTGGGTCTGGAGTCACACATAGGACAGACCAGGTAAGGATGGCAGTTTCCTTCCCTAAAGAACATTAGCGAACCAGATGGGTTTTTCCAACAATCAACAATGGATTCACGGTCATCATTAGATTCTTAATTCCAGATTTTCTTTTTATTGAATTCAAATTCCACCATCTGCCATGGCAGGATTTCAACTCAGGTCCCCAGAACCTTTTCTGGGGTCTCTGGATTAACAGCCCAGCAATAATACCACTAGACCATCGCCTCCCCAATATTTGTTGTAGGGTAGATGCAGGTGAGATGTTTCTCCTGGATAGGAAGTCTGGGGGGGACATAAGGGAGATACCACCTAGGACCTAGATGAAGAAAAGTTTTCTTTATTATTCAAGGGATTGTGAATCTTTGGAATTGTCCACCCAAAGGGCTGTGGGAGCTCAGTCTTAGTATATGTTTAAAGTAGAGATTGACAGATTTCAGGTTACCAATGGTGTAAAGAGTTATGGAGATTGTACAAGGAAAAGGCATTGAGGTGTTTGATCAGCTAATTGTATGGTGTGGTGGCATGTAATAGACTGGGTGATTGATCTACTGCTGCTTCTATGTTCCTATGTTCTATACTCTTCTGTTCCAACCAGATACTGCTTCTGGCCAGTATCCATTGATTCTTTAATGAATGCACATACTTAAAAGATGTCATTATAAGAACCGATTCAGATGGCTTCACATTTGAATAGTCTTCTACAATTCACCATTCAGGCTCATAAATGAAATATAGCCAATGATACCAGAGGTCAGGCAGAGTGTACAAAAGTATAGTATATCTAAGGTAATGCTTTCAGTTTTATACAGAATGGTTAAACTTTATGACATCTAGATTCTATCATAACTTACAGAGCAATGTTTTCAATGATTTTTGCAGTAATTATACATAACTGTTAGAATTAATGTAACTTTTAAAATAAAGTGCAAGATTATAAAAATGACCCAAAATGAATTCTAATTTTATATTTAAAATACATATATACAAATATTCATTTCTGAATGATTTTTATAGAAATCGGATTAAAAGTAAGAAACATATGCACGCTGAGCATGGGATAGAGCACAGTACCCTAGCCAAAACTGCAGTCTTCAATAATTTAGTCACATAGAAATTGGCCATTTTACAAGCAGCTGTCCTACTGTTGTGCTGAAAAAATTCCAGTTGCAACAGAGCAATTTTTCATTATCACTGCTTTTCCTTGGAAAAATCAAATCAGTAGGGATTTGTAAATACACAGTAAAACTCAGAATTATAAGCTTTTTGAGAGTCCAGTGGAAATTAATTTGCCACATTTCATAATCCAGACTCCAGGACATGAAGGGAAATCAAGGGTAGGCAATGGCCTTGTGATATTATGCTAGACTATTAATCCAGAAACCCAGCTAATGTTCGAATCCCACCATAGCAGGTGGTGGAATTTGAATTCAATAAATAAAAAGAAAGTCTAGAATTAAGAATCTACTGATCACCACGAAATCATTGCTGATTGTCGGAAAAACCTATCTGGTTCACTAATGCCCTTCAGGTTCACATATGTCCTGTGGTTGGCTCTCAATTGCCCTCTGAAATGGCCTAGCAAGCCACTCAGTTGTACCAATCGCTACCAAGTCTCAAAGAAATGAAACTGGACAGATCACCTGGCATTGAATTAGGCACCGGAAAAGACAACAGCAGAAACAGCCCTGTCGACCATGCAAAGTCCACGTCACTAACATCTGGGGGTTAGTGCCAAAACTGGGAGAGCTGTCTCACAGACTAGTTAAGCAACAGCCTGAAATAGTCGTACTCATGGAATCATACCTTACAGACAATGTCCCAGACACCACCATCACCATCCCTGGATATGTCCTTTCTCACTGGCAGGACAGACCGAGCAGAGGTGGCAGCACAGTGGGATACAGTCAGGAAGGTGTTGCTCTGGGACTCCTCAACATTGACTCTGGATCCCATGATTTCTCATGACTTCAGGTTAAACATGGGCAAGGAAACCTCCTGCTGATTACCACATACCGTCCACCCTCAGTGATGAATCAGTACTCCCCAATGTTGAACAACACTTAGAGGAAGCGCTGAGGATGGCAAGGGCACAAAATGTACTCTGGGTGGGGGATTTCAATGCCCACCACGAACAGTGGCTCGGCAGCAGTACTACTGATCGAGCTGGTCGGGTCCTAAAGGACATAGCTGCTAGACTGGCTCTGTGGCAGATGGTGAGGGAACCAACAAGAGGGAAACACATACTTGACCTCATCCTCACCAATCTGCCATCTGTTGTTGCATCTGTCCATGACAGTATTGGTAAGAGTCCCATTGCACAGTCCTTGTGGAGACGAAGCCCCGCCTTCACATTGAGAACAACTTCCATTGAGTTGTGTGGCACTGTCACCATGCTAAATGGGACAGATTTCGCACTGACCTAGCAACTCAAGACTGGGCATCCATGAGGTGCTGTGGGCCATCAACAGCAGCAGAATTGTACTCCAGCACAATCTGTAACCTCATGGCCCGGCATATCCCCCACTTGACCATTACCATCAAGCCAGGGGATCAACCCTGGTTCAATGGAGAGTGCAGGAGGGCATGCCAGGAGCAGCACCAGGCATACCTGAAGATGAGGTATCGACCTGGTGAAGCCACCAAACAGGACTACTTGCAGGCCAAACAGTGAAAGCAACAAGTGATAGACAGAGCTAAGCGATCCCAGAATGAACGGATCAGATCTAAACTCTGCAGTCCTGCCACATCCAGTTGTGAATGGTGGTGGACAATTAACCAACTCACTGGAGGATGAGGATCCACAAATATCCCCATTCTCAATGATGGAAGAGCCCAGCACATCAGTGCAAAAGATAAGGCTGAAGCATTCGCAGCAATCTTCATCCAGAAGTGCCAAGTGGATTATCGATCTCAGCCTCCTCCAGTGGTCCCAGCATTACAGATACCAGTCTTCAGCCAATTTGATTCACTCTACGTGATATCAAGAAACGGTTGGAGACACTGGATACTGCAAAGGCTACTGGTCCTGACACCATTCCGGCAGTAGTACTGAAGACTTGTGCTTCAGAACTTGCCATTCCCCTAGCCAAGCTGTTCCAGTACAGTAACAACACTGGTATCTACCCGACAATGTGGAAAATTTCTCAAGTATGTCCTGTACACAAAAAGCAGGACAAGTCCAACCTGGCCTATTACTGTCCTGTCAGTCTGCTCTTGATCATCAGTAAAGTGATGAAAGGTACCATCAACAGTGCTATCAAGCAGCACCTGCTCAGCAATAACCTGCACTGACCCTCCAAAGCTCATCCCTCTTAGGCCCACCCCCTACACTTCCAAAGGAAAATCCATCTGACTTACACATCCCTGGGCACTACAGGCATGGCCAATCCACCTAACCTGCACATTTTCAGACTGTGGGAGGAAACTGGACCATCCAGAGGAAACCCCACAGACACAGGAAGAATGTGCAAACTCCACACAGATAGTCACCCAAGGGAGGAATTGAACCTGGGTCCCTAGCGCTATGAGCCAGCAGTTCTAATTACTGAGCCACCTGCCACATCCTGTCATGTATGCTCTGCCTGAAGGTAGGTCTTGGGCTCATTGTCGGCTGATGGTTCATCCTAAGCTATTTTCTTGGCAGCTATTGTCAATGGTTGTTTACCATTGTCTTTCACTACACAAGCAATTACTCACATACATGCGGTTATGAAGCTGTCAATTATTAATTAAAACTGCTAGAATACGCACCAACTTGGATTTTAATAATGATCGCTCTGAAATTATTGGAGCAATACAACTTACGACAAGCATCGTGTATTTCACTCTCCATTCTGCATTTTTTTGCCAGAAATTTCTTTATTTGTATCACCATTTTCAGAAGACATCACTTCTTTGTCATACAGAAAAAACACAAATTTGGTGATTTTCTTCGACCAGTTGTGTTTGTATTTAGGTTATGTGACATTACTGTAAAAGCAATAATCATATTGGCATTCTTGAATTTGCAGGCACTTATAAACAAATCTCCATCTGGAACTGTGTCTCAGAGGTAAAGAACTGAGGATTTTGATAGCTTCAATACTCACAAGTCATCACTGGTGTTGTTTTGTTCTAAAGGAAATGAAAAAGTAGTACAACATTACTTAAGAGATAATCATAATCAACATTGAATATTGCTGCTGATATCCTATCTCACAATAAAACTTACTCAATCACCCCCTCCTCTTCATTAACAATGATCAACAAATGGCAATGTTATAAATGATGGTCCCTTTAAGAATGAGTGAGGACTTTTTAAAAAAAGCCAACCCATTCAGAGATATTATAACCTCCTCAGGAGCAAATGGGATTTGACCCTAGGCTTCCAAGCTCAGAGGGAGGGACACTACCACTACACCACAAGAGGCCACAGAACCGACCAGAACATACTCCATGGTTAATAGATAGCTCCTAATGTTATTTAGAGTATATGTGGGCAGCATTTGTGCTTATGATTTTGGCGGCAGGCTATCAACATTTTAAAAACAGTGAACATGTTGTTGTTAACAAGGTGTAGAGCTGGATGAACACAGCAGGCCAGGCAGCAT
>NW_025970353.1:8240-12367 GCF_021869965.1 Rhincodon typus | reverse complement strand
GGGGGACAGTGTAGAGGGAGTTTTACTCTGTATCTAACCCTGTGCTGTCCCTGCCCTGAGGAGATTTGTAACCTGTGGTGAAGACACCTCTTTTCTCTGGTGTGTCTGTATGAACTGGGTGTGTTCCTTTGATTGACCACCCAATAACCTGACAGGAGAACCTCTGGATCACGCTTAGGTTTTGATGAAATGAAGAATACAGCCTCGGCTAATAGCTGGAATCCTCATACGTACTGTAGTTGCTGCTTGTGATCTTCTTACAGCTGCCAGTGTTGATGTTCAGGTCAACTCCAACACTTGTTGAGCCCAGTTTTTCTGACAATGTCTGTTGGATGTTGAAGTTTGCATCAAAGCCCAGACATCTCTTCACCTGTTCGCTGTTGATACCTGTGAACAGAGAACACAATGGATTTCAACTGGGGAATCAAGTGATCCTGACAAATGGCCAGGAGGTTGAAGCGACGGTGGGGAGAGGGATCTGATTGAGGCATGGAAAGCGTAGATCATGAGAATCATTTCCCCATGGCAGACATGTCTACGAGCAGAGGGCATCAGTTTGAGATGAGGAGTAAATAAGTTAGAGGGGATCAGAGAAAGAATTATTTCACCCAGAGGGTGGCAGAAATATGGAATGTCCTTCCTGGCAGGGTGCTGGAGGCAGGTACTCTAGCAACTTTTGAGATGCATCTCAAAATGCCAGAGCACTTAAAATGCCAGGGTATCGTAGGCAAGTGCAGGTAAATGGGATTTGTGTACTGTTTGTTGGTCAGCATAGGCATGGTGGGCCGAAGGGCCTGTTTCTGTGCTGTATGACTCTCTGACTCAGGGTTTAGCCCAGTCCATCCTGCTCTGTTCCGGTTCTGCTCAACTGGGATAAACTGCCCCCTACTGGCTCCCCATCATGCTACAGTTTGCTGTTTAAATTCTTAGCCATTTGTTTTCTAACCCCTTCATGTTCACCCCTACAGCCTTCCAAAACACCTCAGACTCCTCAAGTTCTGGCCTCTTACAACAGCATTTTTACAATATGTTCATGTCATGATAAAACTACACACCATCACCAACATTAATCTCTCCACCGATGATGTGTGTGCCTTCAGCTCAGCAATTCTCTTGCTAGATGATTGAGGCTACATCTGGTGCTTTAGCGTAAGCGTTCCTCAGGACTGATTATAGTGAGTAAAAGGTTGGTATCTATGGTATCTATCAGAACAGTTCTGAGGAAGGGTCACCGGACCTGAAACGTTAACTCTGATTCTTTTTCTTCACAGATGCTGCCAGACCTGCTGAGCTTTTCCAAGCAACTTCTGTTTTTGTTCCTGATTTACAGCATCTGCAGATCTTTTGGTTTTCAGTTAAACACACCGTTATTCTGCCATTCTCATATTCCGATAGCTTAATTTGAACTATCAACATGTTTTCTCCATCAGCACCTTATACCCCCACACACCTCCCTCCACAAACTGTAGCATAAATGCTGCCCCCTCCACACTTCACTTCAGCTCTGATGAAGAGTCATCTAGACTCGAAACGTTAGCTTGCTCTCTCTCCATGAATGCTGCCTGACCCGCTGTGATCTCCAGCACTTGTTGTGTTCAGTACGGGAGGGAGAATGTCCATGGTCATGGCATCCCACTGGATGTGGTGGAAATGGCAGCAAATGGAGGATGTGGATGCAATATTACAAATTGAGGAAAGTCAGGAACAATCTATCCAGCTATCTAACAGTTAGTGAGATAGCCAATTGAGTGTGAGGAAGGTTGGTATAAGCTGGGAGCTCATGAGATGAGAGCTCTCATACACACACAGCCAGCATAGGAACAATATTGTCATTTCTCATTGATAACCACTGCTGGCAAACTGTGTGTTTCTATGATTGGGCCCTTGTATTCAGGAGATGTGATAACAGTAGGAAGGGAACCAGAATGTGTTTGTAATGGAATTGTTAGAGATAGCCCAACTCTGAAAGAAGGAAAGTGCATTCATGTAGCGCCTTTCACCACTGCAATAAAATGAAGTGATTAACTCTATACTTGGCAGAGAGTTTGTATCAGTGCCATAGATCTTAAATCCAAAGTGAAATTGGAGAGTTTTCTGGAAGGGGTGTAACTCCAGTTCTTCAATATGGCACCACTTCTGAGAAGTTAGACTGTGGCTGAGGTAGCCATGGGGATAAAAACTAAAAAACAAATACTTGATGAAAGCTTATTGGCTTGGAGTTGTATCCCAGCCCATTCTGCTGCAGGACTGCCCAGTTACAGAACACAGAATTCATGTGAGGATAAACAAGAAAATCTCCCCACACAAATGGCAGCAAGAATTAAAACAACACTCTGGGAAGTGAATCATAGAATCCATACAGTGTGGAACATAGAACATAGAGCATAGAACAGTACAGCACAGTACAAGCCCTTCGGCCCAGGATGTTGTGCCGACCTATTATCCTACTAAGATCAATCTACCCCGCATACCCAACATTTTACTATCCTCCATGTGCCTATCCAAGAGTTGCTTAAAAGTCTCTAAAGTATCTGACTCCACTAAAAAGGAGGCCATTCAGCCCATACTGTCCCTCTAAAGAGTGGGACACCCAGATCCACCCTGTCCCTGTAACCCTGCATTTCTCATGGCTACCCATCTAGCCTGCACACTGTGGGTAATTTATAGTCAGAGAATTATACAGCACAGAAACAGACCCTTAGTCCCATCTCCCTCCAAATCTTTCCTCTTCATATACTTATCCAAATGTCTTTTTAAACATTGTAATTGTGCATGGCCAATCCACACATCTTTGGACTGTGGGAGGAAACCAGAGCACCCCCACACAGGAAATGTGCAAACTCCACACAGACGGTTACCCAGGGATGGAATCAAACCCAGGTCCCTGGCACTGTGAGGCAGCAGTGCTAACCACTGAGCCACCATAAGTGGCATAGGGCTGAATTAAAAGGATAGAATCCTAAAAGTGATGTGAGTAGCTCAGACATGCTGAAGAGCTGATTGTGAACGAGATGATCTCAGGATTGTTGAGATTAAGACAGGGTTGTCAATGCTCACTGTACCCAGGGACCATAGATTAAACATGTGAGTGCACAAGACAGACAAATGGAAGTCAGACGAATAGAAGATACAAGAAGCAATAGCAAGCATTAAATAGTATCAAAATGGAGAACATTGCTGGAATGGCTGAGTTAAGAAAATAGAACATAGTTAAGGGCAAGCTACCTGAAATCTGAATACACAACACAGCATTCATAAAATGGTTAATCCTTTGAATGCACATATTGAGGTGGATGGATCTGATTGAATTCCCATGATATGAGTACAGGCTGACCCAAGATTGGGAACTGAACATCTAGGATATTCTATGTTTAGCAGGGATAGAAAACGAAAGAGAAACGGAGGTGGGAGGTAGCACTCCTAAAAAGAGATGACATCAGTACATCGGGAAATGAAGATCTTCAGTTTGAAGAGTCAAGTGATAGATTCAGTTTAGCTGGAGCTGAGAAACATCAAGGGGAAGCAAACTTGGGTGGGGGATAGTCTGAGAGACTGCTGAAGAAACACAGCAGGTCAGGAGAGAGAAAAACAGAATTAACGTTTCAATTCCAGTGACTCTACAGGAGCGTAAGGAGCTGGAAAATATTGGTATTCACACTGTTGGCAGAGATGGAGGAAGAGAAGGTGGCCCGAAGAAGGGTCACTGGACCTGAAATGTTAACTCTGCTTTCTGTCCACAGATGCTGCCAGACCTGCTGAGTTTCTTCAGCAATTTCTGCTTTTGTTTATTTGTTTCAGATTGTGAGGGTACCCCGAGCAAAATACAAAGATGACTGGTAATAAAGGTAACGATGTGTAACGGTAGTGATGTAAATTGGATGTAAGTGAAGGGGTGAAGTGGAGAAAATGGGTCCATTCTGCTCAAAGCAAAGTAAATGATACATAGACACAGCAGGGTGAGGGATGTAAGAATCAGAGGGGACAGAGGTGTCACTTTAGTGGGTTTGAAACGCATTAGTGAGCACTCGACACTGTGGAGTGCCCATGCAGAAAATAAAGTGCTGCCTCCTCAGTGTGTGGTGCTTCTTTAGAATATTGCAGCTAGCCCGGGACAGGAATGCTCACAA
>NW_025970353.1:0-8140 GCF_021869965.1 Rhincodon typus | reverse complement strand
TTCCTTTGGGTTCAATTCCACCTTCAGGTGACTGTGTTTCATTTGCTCATTCTTCCCTCCTGTCTGTGGGCTTCCTCCCACAGGGCGAAGATGTACAGGTTAGCTGTGCTAAATTGCCCATAGTGTTTAGGGATGTGTAGATTAGATGGGTCTGGGTGGGCTGCTCTGAGGGTCGGTGTGGGCTCGTTGGGCTGAAGGGCCTTTTTCCACACTGTAGGGATTCTATGAAATATGCTTCCAGACCTGCTAAGTTTCTGCAGCATTTTCAGTTTTTGTTGCTGATTTCAAGGGGATGTAATGGCCTTGTAGTATTATTGCTGGACTGTTAATCCAGAGACCCAGATAATGTTCTGGGGACCCGGGTTGAAGTCCCACCACAGCAGATGGTGGAATTTGAATTCAATAAATATCTGGAATTAAGAGTCTAATGATGACCATGAATCCATTGTCGATTGTTGGAAAAACGCATCTGGTTCACTAATTGCCTTGGGGGAACAAAACTGCCATCCTTACCTGGTCTGACGTACACGTGACTCCAGACCCACAGCAATGTGGGTGACTCTTCATTGCCCTCTGGGTAATTAGGGACGGGTAATAAACGTTGCCTGGCCAGTCATGCACTGAATAACACAATAATTATAGCATGTGCAGTATTTCGCTTTTGTTTGAGTTGGGTGAAGAGGAGGAAACTACATTATGAAACAACTTGACTTACGTTCCTTCTCCATTTCTGATTTGTCCAATACGTAAACCATTTGATAATCGCCACCTAATGTCCCAGAGGCACTATAATGTGTACCATAGTTCTCCAGGAATTTAAAGTACAATCCTTTGTCATATTCCGTTGGCAGATTCTTCAGGTCCACGATGAAATCTTCATCAAGTATATAGCGACTGGTTCGCATGTTAAATTTTGCCAGCTGAATTTGACCCTTCACCCGGAAGTATTCATTTGTCTAGGTTTTGAATAAATTTGTAAGAATGAGTTATCTATTTCTGAATGAAAATTAAATCTTACCACAAGAAATAAGGAGCCTGGAGTCAGTCTCACACTATTCCTGCACATTCACATGTCTGCATTGTACTCCCCGGAGTATCCTTGTCTATGGCCCCATGCTCACATATAACTCCCACCCTGCCTCATCCAAACTGCGCATACACTTCTACTCTTCCAAACCAGTCAGCCATCCTTCCCCCATCTCACATGTACCCATTCCCAGCTCCAAGGGGTAGTATGAGAGGTTATTTCTCACTGGGTGACATAGAGAGGTTTGGTTAGCTCAGTTAGCTGCATGACTGGTTTCTAATACATTGTGATGCCAACAGCATGGGTTCTGTCCCTGCATTGGTTGCAGTTCCCATAAGGTCTCGCTGAGGTGTGGTGATACCCAGGTTAAATTGCCACCAGTCAACTCCCACACTTCTGGGTATCCCTGTGTCTCTCCTGTGTTCTTTCTCCCATGTGCTTTCACTCTCTCTCTGTCCCATGTTCACTCCATCTTTCCCCCTTGCTTGCTCTCTTTCTGTTTGGTCATACAATTCCTACAGTGTGGAAGCAGGTCATTCAGCCCATCGAGCCCACACTGACCCTCTGAAGAGTATCCCACCCAGACCAACGCCCCCAACTATCCCTGTTACCTTGCATTTCCCATGGCTAACGCACCCAGCCTGCTTATCCTTGGACACTATGGATAATTTAGCATGGCCAATCCACCCTGGCCTGCACATGTTTGGACTGTGGGAGGAAATTGAAGTACCCGGAGGAAACCCACACAGACACGGGGAGAACGTGCAAACTCCACACAGACAGGCGCCCAAGGGTGGAATTGAACTTGGGTCCCTGAGGCTGCAGCGCTAACCACTGAGTCACCCATGTTCTATTCCCTTACTTTATCTCTACTTTTATTGCACTGTCTGTAACCTCCATTCTGTCCTCCTCTGTCCCTCTCTCCTATGCTCCAAATCCACCCCACACTCCATTTGCTTGGAGCAAGAACAGGCCATTCGGCCCTTTGAGTCTGCTCTGTCATTCAATAAGATCATGGCTGACCATCCATCTCAGTCCCCGTGTTCCTGCTTTCTCCCCAAAGTCTTTGATCCCTTTATCCCTAAGAATTCCATCCAACTGCTTCTTGAGACCGTTCAATATTTTGCCCTCAGCCGCTTTCTGTGGTAGAGAATTCCATAGGCTCCCCACTCTCTGGGTGAAGACATTTCTCCTCATCTCAGCCCTAACTGGCCTACCCTGTTTCCTAAGACTGTGACCCCCACCACTCTTGTTATCAGGAACATCCTTCCTGCATCCCCCCTGTCTAGTCCTGTTAGTCTTTAACAGGTTTCTAAGGGACCCACTGTCCCTCAATCTGCTAAACTCCAGTGAATATAACCCAAACTGATCCAGTCTCTCTTCAGATATCAGTCCTGCCATTCCAAGCATCAAACCTTTGCTGCACTCCCTCTATCGCCAGAATACCCTTCCTCAGATAAGGCGGTACACTTCTCTCTTTCCCTGCGCTTTCCCTACTCTCTCTGTGTAGTCCTGCCTCCCCATTCCAAGAGGAAGTTTGATCTCTTCGATCAGGGGTATACCTGGGACTGATTGTGACTTAGCAGGACCTCAAGATTTCGCGACTTGTTGAGATTGAATCCAACACCAGCCGTGGAACTGAGCTGATTAGACTTTATGGTCAGAGAGAATCCAACATTGAAATTACTTGTGGTCTCTTCCATGATCTTTGTGACAACTTCAGATGAACTCTCATATACCTCGGTGGTGAAGGCTTGTCTAGCTTGTGTCTGGATGAATAGAGTCAAACAATTCAAGAATACAATGTTAGAGTACAGAATGGATATAGCATGGACATGTATCACTGGCTCGCAGCAAGGCTATTCACCTTATTCTATTCCCCAATGTCTCCCTGAAAACCCCGCAGAGATCAGTTCAGATAAAGATTGAATCCTTGTTGAAACCCCTGAGGGGAATTTCCTCCTCTACCCTCAGCCCCTGCTTGAAAAAGCCCTGAAACCCCACTCCACAGGCTGATGTTACCAAGGACAGAGGACCATACAGAGGTCCACCCCTGTCAATGCCCATGTAGACCCGTCGCCCTGGTGGGAGACTCCATTGACCCCTCCTACACAACAGACAGACCCCGTTCCCACGGAGGATAAAACAATCTCTCCTTTGTAACACAGTGTTCTCCACAAGTGAACCTTACCTGATAGGTAAAAAGTGCAATATTCCAGGGGATACGGAAATGGGTCCTTCTGTTTCCATCATAGACAATTTCACATAGGCCATTGTAGAGTTTGTTGTTGAAGGGGCTTTTCCGAGGCTCCATCCCAAAGATGTTCATCCTAAAAAACAAGGTCCAACTCAGTCATTCAGCATAAAACAACCCCTAGGTGCAAATGGCTGGTTCTCCTCCACTCCTGTTTCTCCTCTCCTTCTGTCTCTTCCCTCACTCCCTCTGTGGCCCCTTCCTCCCTCCCTCAATCCCTCTGTCTTTTCCTCTCTCTGTGTCCTTCTCCATTCTCCCTTCCTCTTTCCATCCCCTCCCTTTTTCCGCAAAAAGTCCTCTCTTCAGACTGTTGTCCTTTTTTATCCTCAAGAGAATATCCCTCACTGTCATAAAAACCAAAAGAACTGCAGATGCTGTAAACCAGGAACAAAAACAAAGTTGCTGAGGAAGGGTCACCGGACCCGAAACGTTAACTCTGTTTACTCCTCCACAGATGCTGCCAGACCTGCTGAGCTTTTCCAGCAACTTTGTTTTTGTCCCTCACTGTCATCCTTTCTTTTCCAAACTGTCTTGTTCACTATCATTCATGACTGGATGTGACAGAACTGCAAAACTTCCATCTAATTCATTGGTTGTGGGATTGTTTGGCAGCCTAGCAGTTATGTCCTTTAGGACCAGACCAGCTTGATCAGTAGTACCATTGCCAAGCCACTCTTGATGGTGGATTTTGAAATCCTGTGCCCTTGCCATCCTCAGTGCTTCCTCCAAGTGTTGTTCAATATGGAGGAATACTGATTCATCAGCTGAGAGAGGACAGTATGTGGTAATCAACAGGAGGTTTCCTTGCCCATGTTTAACATGAAGCCATCAGATTTCATGGGGTACGGAGTCAATGTTGGGGACTCCCAGAGCAACTCCCTCCCAACTGTATCCCACTGTGCCGCCACCTCTGCTGGGTCTGTCCTGCCGGTGGGACAGGGATGGTGATGGTGGAGTCTGGGACATTGTCTGTAAGGTATGATTCTGTGAGCATGACTATGTCTGGCTGTTGCTTGACTAGTCTGTGAGACAGCTCTCCCAATTTTGGCACTAATCCCCCAGATGTTAGTGAGGAGGGCTTTGCAGGGTCGACAGGGCTGTTTCTGCCGTTGTCTTTTCCGGTGATTAGGTCCATCCAGTCTCATTTCTTTTTCAAGACTTTTTATGATGGAATGGCTTGCTCATCCATTTCAGAGTCAGTCGCATTGCTGTGGGCCTGGTTGCCAGGCCAGGTAAGGATGGCAGATTTCCTTTCCTAAAGGATATTAGTGAACCAGATGGGATTTTATGACAATTGGTAATAGTTATAGGGTCATCATTAGGCTTTTTAAAAACAGAGTTCTTAAGAATTCAAATTGCAACATTTGCCATAGTAGCATTCAAGCCCAAATTTCCATTCAATTTCCTGGGTATCTGGATTACAATACCACTCAGCCGTTACCTCCCTCCAATGTCTGTCTGTCTGTCTCTTTCCAGACCATTTGTAAGCCATCTCTCTCTCTCTCTTTCTCTTTCTCTCTCCAGACTGTTTCTCTTCCCCTGTTCTCATACTGCTATCTTTCTCTCTGACTGAAAGGGCAAAATGCAATACAGCACAGGAACAGGCCCTTCAGCCCATCAAAACTCCCTGTCACACTATGCCTTTTGAAACTAAAAGCCTTTTGCCACTATGTGGTCTGTGTCTCTCTATTCTCTGCCTATTCATGTATCTGTCAACATGCCTCTTAAATGTTGCACTTACCACCTACTGTGTAAAAAACCTGCCTCTCATATCTCCTTTAAACTTACCCCCTTTCACCTTAAACATATGTCCCCTAGTAATTGATATTTTTACCCTGGGAGAAATGACTCTGACTATCCATTCTATCCCTGCGTCTCATAAGTTTGTAAACTTCTATCAGGTCCCCCATCATCCTTCAACATTCAAGTGAAAACAAAGCAAGTTTGTCCAATTTCTCCTCATAGCTAATACCCGCCAAGCCAGGCAACATCTCTACACCTTGTTATCTCTAACATCCTGGTAAACTGTTTCTGTGCCCTCTCCAAAGTCTCCACATACTTCTGGCAGTGTGGCAACCAGAACAGTATGCAATATTCCAAATGTGGCCTAACTAAAGTTCTCTACAGCTGCAACATGACTTGCCAACATTTAAACTCAATGCCCCGATCGATGAAGGCCAACATGCCATATGCCTTCTTGACCACCTTACCACTTTCAGGGAACTGGGGACCTGTCCATCTAGATCCCTCTGTATGTTGAAGCTACTAAGGGTTCTGCCATTTACTGTATACTTCCCTCCTGCTTTAGATCTCCTAAAAATGCATCACTTCACATTTGTTCAGATTAAACTCAATCTGCCATTTCTCCACCCAAGTCTCCAGCTTATCAATACCTTGCTGTATCCTTTGGCAATCGTCCTCACTATCCAAAGCTCTCCTAATCTTTGTGCCATCCACAAACATATTAATGACACCTAACTATTTATGTCTCTCTCTCTCTCGCTCTCCCCCTCTGTCTTCAGGTTGCACTGGAGGGGGTGCAGAGGGAGATTCACCAGAATGTTACCTGGGGTGGAGCAGTTTAACTATGAAGAGAGGCTGGAGAAGCTCGGTTTGTTTTTTTTGGAGCAGAGAAGGCTGAAGGGGGACGTGATTGAGGTGGATAAGATTATGAGGGGCATAGACGGAGTGAATAGGGGGCAGCTGTTCCCCTTAGTTAAAGGGTCAATAATATAAAAATGATTTAGATAAAAATGTAGATGGCTGTGTTAGTAAGTTTGCGGATGATACAAAGATTGGTGGAGTTGTGGATAGCGTTGTCAAGGGATACAGCGGGATATAGATCAGTTGCAGATATGGGCGGAGAAATGGCAGATGGAGTTTAATACAGGTGAGAGTGAGGTGCTGCACTTTGGCAGATCAAATGTTAAGGAAAAATATAGAGTTAATGGCAGGGCCCTGAGCAGGATTGATGTACAGAGGGATCTTGGGGTTCAAGCCCATGGCTCCCTAAAAGTAGCTCTTCAAGTAGATAGGATGGTAAAGAAGGCATTTGGCATGCTTGCCTTTATTGATCAGGGAATTGAGTATAAGAATCAGTTTTGCAGCTTTATAAGACTTTGGTTGGGCCACACTTAGAGTATTGTGTTCAATTCTGGTTGCTATATTACAGGAAGAATGTGGAGGCTTTGGAGAGGGTGCAGAAGAGGTTGAGCAGAAGGGTCTAGGCCCGAAACATCAGCCTTTCTGCTCCTATGATGCTGCTTGGCCTGCTGTGTTCATCCAGCTCTGCACCTTGTTGACCAGAATGCTGCCTGGATTAGAGGGTATGAACTATAAGGAGAGGCTAGAAAAACTCGAGTTGTTTTCTCTGGAGTGGTGGAGGTTGAGGGGAGACTTGATTGAATTCTATAAAATTATGAGATGCATAGACAGAGTTGACGGTCATAATCTTTTTCCCAGAGTTGAAATATCTAATACTAGGGGACATGCATTTAAGGTGAGAGGGAGAAAGTTCAAAGGAGATGCGAGGGGTAAGTTTTTTACACAGAAAGTGGTAGGAGTCTGGATCGCGCTGCCTGGGGTAGTAGTGGAGGCAGATACAATAGGGGTATTTAAGGGGCTTTTAGATAAGCACATGAATATGCAAGGAATGGAGGGATATGCACCAAGGGCAGGCAAAAGGTATTAGTTTAATTTGGCTTCATGTTCAACACAACATCATGGGCCGAAGGGCCTGTTCCTGTGCTATACAATTCTATCTTCTATGTTCTAATAAAAAGGGGCATCATTTTAGAGTCAAAGGTAGGAGATTTAGAGAGGGGTTGAGGAAACACATTTTCACCCAGAGGGTGGTGAGGGTCTGGAATGCACTGCCGGGGAGGGGAGTTGAGATGTGAAACCTCACAAGTGTTTAAAAAGCAACAAAACCAGAAGTTGCTGGAAAAGCTCAGCAGGTCTGGCAGCATCTGTGAAGGAGAAAACAGAGTTAATGTTTCAGGTCCGGTGACCCTTCCTCAGAACTGATGGTGGCTGGGAAAACGTCAGTTTATATGCAGAAAATAGGGAGGTGGGTGGGGTAGGGAGTAAACGATAGGATAGAGCCCAAAGAGAGAGAAAGACAGTTGGACAGACAAAGGAATTGCTAATGATCAGGCTGGGAGGGTGAATAGTTGTTAATGGGGACTGTTAGTGACTAACAACAGGGGGTGTGTAATGGCAGGCTGTGTGGTAACAAGGCCTGGTGTGTGGGGTGGGGTCTGGGACATGGGAGAGTTTAGGCCCTAAAGTTATTGAACTCAATATTGAGTCCGGAGGACTGTAGGGTCCCCAAGCGGAAAATGAGGTATTGTTCCTCCAGCTTGCGTTGGGCTTCACTGGAACACTGCAGAATTTCCTGCAACCTGCTGGGCTTTTCCAGCAACTTTGTTTTTGTTCTTGCTTTACAGCATCCGCAGTTCTTTTGGTTTTTATTGTGTTTAAGAAGTACTTGAAATAGCATTTGAAATGTCATAACATTCAAGGCTGTGGTCCTAGTGTGGAAAAGTGGGACTTGTGTATACAGGTTAGCACAGACTTGATGGGCTGAAGGGCCACTTCTGTACTGTATATGTTTGTCTTCTCTCTCTCTCTCTTTCAAGACTGTCTGTTTCTTTGTGTGTAGTTCTCAGTAGACTGGCTGTCTTAGTAACAAAAACGGAAGTTGCTGGAAAAGCTCAGCAGGTCTGGCAGCATCTGTGAAGAAAAAAATCAGAGTTAATGTTTTGGGTCAGTTCTGAGGAAGGGTCACCGGACCCAAAACGTTAACTCTGATTTTTTCTTCACAGATGCTGCCAGACCTGCTGAGCTTTTCCAGCAAC
>NW_025970352.1:11696-12373 GCF_021869965.1 Rhincodon typus | reverse complement strand
GATGAGATGAAGTTAAATACAGTGAATGACCAAAGAAACTTTAGGGGCGGACTGGGTGCATAGATCTTTACAATGTCACAAACAGGTACAGAAAATAATCAAGCAAGCAAATGAAATGAGACAAAGAAAAAGGCAAAGAACAGGAACCCACCAAGACTGTGCCAACACATGATCCCTTTCTAAACTGAAACCCTTTTGCCTCGAGGCTGTCCCTATCCCTCTATTCCCTGCCTGGTCATGTATCTGTCAAGTTGCCTGTGAAATGATGCTGTTGTATCTGCCTCCACCATCACCTCTGGCAGTGCATTGCAGGCACTTACCACCCTCTATTTAAAAAAAAAGTCTCTCACATCTCCTTTAAACTTTCCACCTAATTACATTAAACCTATTTCTCCTAGTAATTGACATTTCTTCCCTAGGAAGAAAAGTCTCCAACTAGCCATGCCTTCGGTGCCTCTCATTATTTTGTAAACTTTTATCAGGTTGACCCTCATCCTCCAACTTTCAAGTGAAAACAAATTGAGTTTGCCCAGTATCTCCTCATTTTAATGCCCTCTGAACCAGGTACCATCCTGGTAAATTGTTTCTGTATCCTCTCCAAAACCTCCACATCCTCCTGGTATTGTGGCGACCAGAACTGTCCACAATATTCCAAATGGGGACTGACTAATGTTCAA
>NW_025970352.1:9758-11196 GCF_021869965.1 Rhincodon typus | reverse complement strand
TCCCTCTATTCCCTGCCTGGTCATGTATCTGTCAAGTTGCCTGTTAAATGATGCTGTTGTATCTGCCTCTACCATCACCTCTGGCAGTGCATTGCAGGCACTTACCACCCTCTATGTAAAAAAAGTCTCTCACATCTCCTTTAAACTTTCCATCTTTTTACATTAAACCTATTTCTCCTAGTAATTGACATTTCTTCCCTGGGAAGAAAAGTCTCCGACGAGCCATGCCTTCGGTGCCTGTCATTATTTTGTAAACTTTTATCAGGTTGACCCTCATCCTCCAACTTTCAAGTGAAAACAAATTGAGTTTGTCCAGTATCTCCTCATTTTAATGCCCTCTGAACCAGGTACCATCCTGGTAAATTGTTTCTGTATCCTCTCCAAAACCTCCACATCCTCCTGGTATTGTGGCTACCAGAACTGTCCACAATATTCCAAATGGGGACTGACTAATGTTCAAAACAGCTTGCCTTCATATCTAGAGAACTGGAGTACAAGGACGCAGAAATAATGCTGTAGTTATACAAAACCCTGGTTAGACCCCACTTGGAGCAGATCTGGGCACCACACTTTAGGATGGATAGATTGGCCTTGGAGGGAGTACAATGTAGGTTTACAAGAATAATACCTGGACTGCAGGGGATAAATTATGAGCAGAGTTTACACAAACGAGGCATGTTGTCTTCAAAATTTAGAAGGTTAAGGGTGATCTGATCTAACATATTGACAGGAAAAGACAAGGTGGATAAAGATAAAGTATTTCCACTGTTCAGGGATTCAAGAAATGGAGAGGACATAGTCTGTGAATTAAGGCCAGACTGCTCAGGAGAGAGATTAGGAAGCACTTCTATACACAAAGGGTGGGAGAGGTGTGGAACTCTCTCCTACAAATGGCAGTGGATGCTGGATCAGTTGTTAGTTTTCAATCTGAGAGGGATCAATATTTGTTCAACAACGATATGAAGGGGACAGGGGCCAAAGGCAGGTATATGGAGCGAGGCCATTGATCAGCCATTGAATGGTGGAACAGGCTGGACGGGCTGAATGACCTACTCCTGTACCTGTGTGTGGAACTAAATACTCGGAAGTGCTCAAAAAGTATGGAGAGAGCAGTCTCCTTTTGCTGTTTCTAAACTTATTGTCTTCTGTTACAGGTTAATGCGAGAGAGAGAGAAGGCATCAATGTAGCAGGCACCAGGTCACACTGAATTGGACTGCTGTGCTACAAAACCACGTCAGAAATGTTGCAGATCTCTGTGCCTCTGATCCTCTGTAAGTGTGTGTTACAGGGGAACGTTGACCCTGATAAACCAGCGCTGCTCCCTGGTCACATGAGGTTAAATTCTGCATTAGATAGCCCCCAATACTTCCTTCTCAGTTGCTAGAAAGCGTGGAAAAATTACTCTGGCTAAAGTAAAAACCAAACTCGGCAGAAATC
>NW_025970352.1:8047-9258 GCF_021869965.1 Rhincodon typus | reverse complement strand
TGGAAAAATTACTCTGGCTAAAGTAAAAACCAAACTCGGCAGAAATCTGGACTGAAAAGAGTTGGGAGCCTGTATGATAGCATTTTTCGAGAGATACAGAGAGACAGAGAAAAGAATGAGCATTTCAGGTTACTGTCCTTTGATTCCACTTTGTGCAATATTATTCAATCTTCTTGCAAAAAGATGTAAGTTATGCACACATGTGCACTAAGATCTGAAAATGTTAATTCGTGGATGGATTAGTAGAATTTCATTATCTGCAAAGGGAAGAGCAATCTCCAACAGGCGAGATATCTCATTGAGCATTGAGTGGAAATACCATCACTTTTCATCAGTGTGAGGAGATTTACCAGGATAGAAACCAAAAGAACTGCAGATGCTGTAAATCAGGAACAAAAACAAAGTTGCTGGAAAAGCTCAGCAGGTCTGGCCGCATCTATGAAGGAGAAAACAGAATTAACATTTCGGGTTACCGGAAACGTTAACTCTGTTTTCTCCTTCACAGATGCTGCCAGACCTGCTGAGCTTTTCCAGCAATTTTGAGATTTACCAGGATGTTGCCTTGGGGGCTGGAGAGTTTCAGTGATGGAGAGAGATTGGAAAGATTGGGGTTGTTTTCCTTAGAGCAGAGGAGATTGAGAAAGGGTGACATGTTTGACATATATAAAATGAAAAGGGGCATTGATAGAGGAGACAGAAGTAACTTCTCCCCAACGATGGAGGGATCAATGACCAGGACTGGGGCTTGGATTGAAGTTAAGGGGCAGGAGATTTAGAGGGGATGTGATTAAAATCTTTTTGACTGAGAGGGTGGTGAGGAATCTGGAACTCGCTGCCTGTAAGATTGGGAGAGGCAGAAACCCTAATTACATTGAAGAAGTGTTGCGATGCCAAGACTATGGGCCAAGTGCTGAGAAAATGGAATTAGAGAATAATGAGGTAGTTGTTTTTGACTAGTATGGACTCGATGGGCTGATGGGCCTTTTTCAGTGTTGTAGAACTCTCTGGCACTGAAATGAGATTTAAGATGATACTAGCTCTCTTGTGAAGTGATTTTAGATGCAGCGAGAAGAGCGTAAGCATCTCAAAACTATTCTGAGATGAGCCCAATTGTACTTGTAGCTTCTTGTCTCTGAGCTGGAAGCCTCAGTGTGGAGGTCATTGGCGAGTCTTGGTTGACTTTGGGTGTTTCTAAGAATCTCGCCGAGGCA
>NW_025970352.1:6302-7547 GCF_021869965.1 Rhincodon typus | reverse complement strand
CATCCGTGGGGAGAGAGAGAGAGAGAAACAAAATTAACATTTTGAGACCAGTGACCCTTCAGAACCGACAGGGGTGGGAAAATTAGGGTTTGTAATACTTTGGACAGAGGAGCGGCGAGTGGAACAGATCAGTGACGGTGCATAGGGCAAAGGTGTTGTCAATTGTGGTGAAAGGGGACTTCCGATATAAACGGATGCAAATTAAGGTCGGGGGGATGCAGAATAATTGTGTCTCGGTGGGCTGCGAAATTTACTTTGCTTTCACTTTCTCCAGTGATGCCTACTTCAGTCACAAATGTTGCTGGTTTAACAGCAAAAAGAGATCTATTCAACCTCTGCACGGGCCGCTGAACTCTGCTAAAGCTCAGCTTGCCAGCACCTTGCAGGGCTGATATGGGTTTCCTTCTCGGGGATGGGGGGTGGGGGAAAGGTGTTGAGAGTGTGTGTGAGTGCCATGAATTGGGGGAGGTTTCCTGTCTCGCAGTCTCGAAGCTGGCGGTCAGACAGATGTTGGCTGCATTTTCTCTCCAATCTCATGAGCAGCCAGGACTCCGGGCATGGGAACTGGCTGAGGGACGCATTAACGCTGTGCTTAGATCTGCTTCGAATACGAAATTCCCAGTGAACAGGTAAGAGACTGATTCTGGAGAGCTACATGGACTGGAGTCATAGAGTCATACATCACGGAAACAGGTCCTTCGGCCCAAATTGTCCATCCCGACCAGGTTTCCGGAACTGAACTAGTCTCATTTGCCTGCATTTGGCTCATATCTGTTTCTCTGTCTCTTCACAGATGCGGCTAGACCTGCTGCGTTTCTCCAATGATTTTGTTTTTCATTCACAAGGGGAACACTGCTGTCCCAAAGTCAGTGTCAGTTTTGTGGTTCAAATTGGTACTAATTGATCATGTTTCTCAGTCCAGATTCTGCTTGTTCTCTGACAGCTCAGAGTTGAGGAAGACTTGCATCCACACTGCGGATAGGAATTAGGATTTGTGGTTGCGTTCCATGAGGGTAGAATCGTCCCATGTTTTATTATGGTAGAATATTGAACAGTACAGCGCCTTTCGGCCCACCATGTCTGTGCTGACCCATGATGCCATTCTATACTATCAGTGTGAGGTTATTCATTTTGGACCAACGATGTGCTTTCTAGATGAGATAAAGTTAAATACAGTGAATGACCAAAGAAACTTTAAGGGTGGACTGGGTGCATAGATCTTTACAATGTCACAAACAGGTACAG
>NW_025970352.1:4862-5802 GCF_021869965.1 Rhincodon typus | reverse complement strand
TTTGAGAGAATATCTCTAACTCTGGACCTGAAAGACTGGGATCAAATGCCATTTGCTGCATGTTTTGGAAAAGATCACTTGAAAGATTGCACAGCAAGACTTCAAGTTTCCAAAGGTTATCCAAGAAATCTGCAGTTCTCTCCTACCTTGGGTGTTCCCACAGAGAGCGAGATTCACTGGAAAACAAAAGGGAATTGAAATGCAAATGTCATTATTTGTGCCATTGTCCTGGAAATGGCAAAGTAAAGACAATGTCAAAGCAATGAGTGTGGAGAAGCAGCAGAGAAATAGCATATGCCCTGTCCATAACTCAGTTGGAACTGTTGACTGTTCAGTCTCATTGAAATGGAGGCAGAAATATGAATTGACATGAAGTGCATGGTGGCCCTATTGGTTTCTCGCCCTTGTCTCATTCCCCCTTCAACTTGTGTTTTGTACCTTTCTGTCTTTTATTTGTCCCCGCATTTTCCTCTCCTGTTTTCTCTCTGTTTAGGTTCCCATTCACCATGCCATTCTTCGTAAACAAGCAAAGGACTCCATATATCTAGATTTTTAAACAATAAAGTACACTTGGGAAGATTATTGAAAAAGGAACCAAGTTCACAACAATTCACATTTCTTGCTTCGGCGAGATTCTTAGAAACACCCAAAGTCAACCAAGACTCGCCAAAGACCTCCACACTGAGGTTTCTAGCTCAGAGACAAGAGGCTACAATTACAATTGGGCTCATCCCAGAATAGTTTTGAGATGCTTACACTCTTCTCACTGCATCTAAAATCACTTCACAAGAGAGCTACTATCATCTTAAATCTCATTTTAGAGCCAGAGAGTTCTACAGCACTGAAAAAGACCCATCAGCCCATCGAGTCCGTACTAGTCAAAAACAACTACTTCATTATTCTCTAATCCCATTTTCTCAGCACTTGGCCCATAGCCTTG
>NW_025970352.1:3698-4362 GCF_021869965.1 Rhincodon typus | reverse complement strand
ACAGTAACCTGAAATGCTCATTCTTTTCTCTCTCTCTCTGTCTCTCTTCTTCTCTGTCTCTCTCGAAAAATGCTATCATACAGGCTCCCAACTCTTTTCAGTCCAGATTTCTGCCAAGTTTGGTTTTTACTTTAGCCAGAGTAATTTTTCGACACTTTCTGGCAACTGAGAAGGAAGTATTGGGGTTATCTACTGCAGAATGTAAACTCACGTGACCAGGGAACAGCGCTGGTTTATCAGGGTCAAGGTTCCCCTGTAACACACACTTACAGAGGATCAGAGGCACAGAGATCTGCAACATTTCTGACGTAGTTTTGTTGCACAGCAGTCCAATTCAGTGTGACCTGGTGCCTGCTACATTGATGCCTTCTCTCTCTCTCGCATTAACCTGTAACAGAAGGCAATAAGTTTAGAAACAGCAAAAGGAGGCTGCTCTCTCCATACTTTTTGAGCACTTCCGAGTATTTAGTTCCACATACAGGTACAGGAGTAGGCCATTCAGCCCGTCCAGCCTGTTCCACCATTCAATGGCTGATCAATGGCCTTGCTCCATATACCTGCCTTTGGCCCCTGTCCCCTTCATATCATTGCTGAACAAATATTGATCCCTCTCAGATTGAAAACTAACAACTGATCCAGCTTCCACTGCCATTTGTAGGAGAGA
>NW_025970352.1:0-3198 GCF_021869965.1 Rhincodon typus | reverse complement strand
CACAGAAATAACAGCAATAAGTGTGACAAACATGGTCTGAACCGCTTCTGCTTCTCAAAATGTTAACGTTGTTTCTCTCTCTGTCTCTCCCCACAGATACAATCAAACTGGCTTGAGTTTCTCAGCAGTTTCTGTCTTTATAACCTGTTACATTACATCTGTTTTTCTCTATTTCTCTCTGTCTCTCCACAGGCGCGATCAGACCAGTGAGGGGGAGAGAGAGAAACAGAGTTAATGTAACAGGTTAAAAAGACAGAAACCTGAGAAACTCAGCCAGTTTGACCGCATCCGTGGGGAGAGAGAGAGAGAGAGAAACAAAATTAACATTTTGAGTCCAGTGACCCTTCAGAACCGACAGGGGTGGGAAAGTTAGGGTTTGTAATACTTTGGACAGAGGAGGGGAGGGTGGAACAGATCAGTGACGGTGCATAGGGCAAAGGTGTTGTCAATTGTGGTGAAAGGGGACTTCCGATATAAACGGATGCAAATTAAGGTCGGGGGGATGCAGAATAATTGTGTCTCGGTGGGCTGCAAAATTTACTTTGCTTTCACTTTCTCCAGTGATGCCTACTTCAGTCACAAATGTTGCTGGTTTAACAGCAAAAAGAGATCTATTCAACCTCTGCACGGGCCGCTGAACTCTGCTAAAGCTCAGCTTGCCAGCACCTTGCAGGGCTGATATGGGTTTCCTTCTCGGGGATGGGGGGTGGGGGAAAGGTGTTGAGAGTGTGTGTGTGAGTGCCATGAATTGGGGGAGGTTTCCTGTCTCGCAGTCTCGAAGCTGGCGGTCAGACAGATGTTGGCTGCATTTTCTCTCCAATCTCATGAGCAGCCAGGACTCCGGGCATGGGAACTGGCTGAGGGACGCATTAACGCTGTGCTTAGATCTGCTTCGAATACGAAATTCCCAGTGAACAGGTAAGAGACTGATTCTGGAGAGCTACATGGACTGGAGTCATAGAGTCATACATCACAGAAACAGGTCCTTCGGCCCAACTTGTCCATCCCGACCAGGTTTCCGGAACTTAACGAGTCTCATTTGCCTGCATTTGGCTCATATCTGTTTCTCTGTCTCTTCACAGATGCGGCTAGACCTGCTGCGTTTCTCCAACGATTTTGTTTTTCATTTACAAGGGGAACACTGCTGTCCCAAAGTCAGTGCCAGTTTTGTGGTTCAAATTGGTACTAATTGATCATGTTTCTTAGTCCAGATTCTGCTTGTTCTCTGACAGCTCAGAGTTGAGGAAGACTTGCATCCACACTGCGGATAGGAATTGGGATTTGTGGTTGCATTCCATGAGGGTAGAATCGTCCCATGTTTTATTATGGTAGAATATTGAACAGTACAGCACAGGAACAGGCCTTTCGGCCCACCATGTCTGTGCTGACCCATGATGCAATTGTATACTATCAGTATGAGGTTATTCATTTTGGACCAACGATGTGCTTTCTAGATGAGATAAAGTTAAATACAGTGAATGACCAAAGAAACTTTAGGGGTGGACTGGGTGCATAGATCTTTACAATGTCACAAACAGGTACAGAAAATAATCAAGCCAGCAAATGAAATGAGACAAAGAAAAAGGCAAAGAACAGGAACCCACCAAGACTGTGCCAACACATGATCCCTTTCTAAACTGAAACCCTTTTGCCTCTAGGCTGTCCCTATCCCTCTATTCCCTGCCTGGTCATGTATCTGTCAAGTTGCCTGTTAAGTGATGCTGTTGTATCTGCCTCCACCATCACCTCTGGCAGTGCATTGCAGGCACTTACCACCCTCTATGCAAAAAAAGAAGTCTCTCACATCTCCTTTAAACTTTCCATCTTTTTACCTTAAACCTATTTCTCCTAGTAATTGACATTTCTTCCCTGGGAAGAAAAGTCTCCGACGAGCCATGCCTTCGGTGCCTCTCATTATTTTGTAAACTTTTATCAGGTTGACCCTCATCCTCCAACTTTCAAGTGAAAACAAATTGAGTTTGCCCAGTATCTCCTCATTTTAATGCCCTCTGAACCAGGTACCATCCTGGTAAATCATTTCTGTATCCTCTTCAAAACCTCCACATCCTCCTGGTATTGTGGCTACCAGAACTGTCCACAATACTCCAAAAGGGGACTGACTAATGTTCAAAACAGCTCGCCTTCATATCTAGAGAACTGGAGTACAAGGACGCAGAAGTAATGCTGTAGTTATACAAAACCCTAGTTAGACCCCACTTGGAGCAGATCTGGGCACCACACTTTAGGATGGATAGATTGGCCTTGGAGGGAGTACAATGTAGGTTTACAAGAATAATACCTGGACTGCAGGGGGTAAATTATGAGCAGAGTTTATACAAATGAGGCATGATGTCTTCAAAATTTAGAAGGTTAAGGGTGATCTGATCTAACATATTGACAGGAAAAGACAAGGTGGATGAAGATAAAGTATTTCCACTGTTCAGGGATTCTAGAAATGGAGAGGACATCGTCTGAGAATTAAGGCCAGACTGCTCAGGAGAGAGATTAGGAAGCACTTATGTACACAAAGGATGGGAGAGGTGTGGAACTCTCTCCTACAAATGGCAGTGGAAGCTGGATCAGTTGTTAGTTTTCAATCTGAGAGGGATCAATATTTGTTCAGCAATGATATGAAGGGGACAGGGGCCGAAGGCAGGTATATGGAGCGAGGCCATTGATCAGCCATTGAATAGTGGAACAGGCTGGATGGGCTGAATGGCCTACTCCTGTACCTGTGTGTAGAACTAAATACTCGGAAGTGCTCAAAAAGTATGGAGAGAGCAGTCTCCTTTTGCTGTTTCTAAACTTATTGTCTTCTGTTACAGGTTAATGCGAGAGAGAGAGAAGGCATCAATGTAGCAGGCACCAGGTCACACTGACTTGGACTGCTGTGCTACAAAACCACGTCAGAAATGTTGCAGATCTCTGTGCCTCTGATCCTCTGTAAGTGTGTGTTACAGGGGAACGTTGACCCTGATAAACCAGCGCTGTTCCCTGGTCACGTGAGTTTAAATTCTGCAGTAGATAACCCCAATACTTCCTTCTCAGTTGCCAGAAAGTGTCGAAAAATTACTCTGGCTAAAGAAAAAAACCAAACTTGGCAGAAATCTGGACTGAAAAGAGTTGGGAGCCTGTATTTTTCGAGAGAGACAGAGAAGGAGAGAGACAGAGAGAGAGAGAAAAGAATGAGCATTTCAG
>NW_025970351.1:0-12373 GCF_021869965.1 Rhincodon typus | reverse complement strand
TTATCTGCTTTCCGGAGGGACAACTCTCTCCGTGACTCCCTTGTCCGCTCCACACTCCCCTCCAGCTCCACCACACCCGGCACTTTTCCCTGCAACCGCAGGAAGTGCTACACCTGCCCCCATACCTCCTCCCTCACCCCCATCCCAGGCCCCAAGAAGACTTTCCACATCAAGCAGATGTTCACCTGCACATCTGCCAATGTGGTATACTGCATCCGCTGTACCCGGTGTGGCTTCCTCTACATCGGGGAAACCAAGCGGAGACTCGGGGACCGCTTTGCAGAACACTTACGCTCGGTTCGCAACAAACAACTGCACCTCCCAGTCGCGAACCATTTCAACTCCCCCTCCCATTCCTCAGACGACATGTCCATCCTGGGCCTCCTGCAGTGCCACAACGATGCCACCCGAAGGTTGCAGGAACAGCAACTCATATTCCGCTTGGGAACCCTGCAGCCCAATGGTATCAATGTGGATTTCACAAGTTTCAAAATCTCCCCTCCCCCTACCGCATCCCAAAACCAGTCCAGCTCGTCCCTGCCTCCCTAACCTGTTCTTCCTCCCACCTATCCCCTCCTCCCACCTCAAGCCGCACCTCCATCTCCTACCGACCAACCTCATCCCGACCCCTTGACCTGTCCGTCCTCCCTGGACTGACCTATCCCCTTCCTAACTCCCTACCTACACTCACCTTTACTGGCTCCATCCCCGCCTCTTCGACCCGTTTGTTTCCTCTCCACCTATCCTCTCCTCTATCCCTCTTCTATCCGCCTCCCACTCTCTCCCTATTTATTTCAGAACCCCCTTGCCCTCCCCCTTTTCTGATGAAGGGTCTAGGCCCGAAACGTCAGCCTCTCTGCTCCTATGATGCTGCTTGGCCTGCTGTGTTCATCCAGCCCTGCACCTTGTTGTCACAGTTAAGTATAACACAGTTTTCACCTTCATGTAAATACGGCTGTTCACCGGGAAGTAGTTTCCAGCAACAGGCTCGGTTTGTTTGAGTTGCCACGTCGGCCGGTAATCTCTCCTTGGAGCACAAGGACATGTTAGAATGCAGAACAGTACCTAGATTAAACAAACTCTCTCTCCTTCCAGTCAATCTGTTCAGAGATGTCAGTACACGTCTGGAGCAGGTGGGACTTGAACCTAGGTCTCTCTAGTCCAGAGGTACAGACAGTACCACTGCACCACAAAGCCTTTTAGATAATGAGAAATACTTACTTCTAATCATTCTGTTCAGAGTCATACAGCACAGAAACAGACCCTTTGGTAAAACCAGTCCATGCCAAACCTAATCCCAATCTAAACTAGTCCCATCTGCCTGCTCCTGGCCCATGTCCCTCCAAACCTTTCCTTTTCATAAACCTGTCTAAATGTTGTTTAAACATTGTACCTGTACCCCCATCCACCACATCCTCTGTAAGCTCATTCCACACGAGAACCACTCTCTGTAAAACAAAACTGCCCCTTGTGTCTTTTTTAAAATCTTTCTCCTCACTCTAAAAATATGGCCCTTAGTTTTGAACTCTCCCGCCCTAGAGAAAAAAACCATTGTCATGCACCTTATCCAAACCCCTCATGATTTTTTAAACCTCTATAAGGTCACCCCTCAACCCCCTACGCTGCAGTAATGTTATGACACGCCTGGAACAGATGGGACTTGAACCTGGGTTTCCTGGTCCAGAGGTAGGGACAGCACTATTATACCACAGAGTGTTTTAGATGATTAGTAATATACTGCCCCCAAACAGAAGATAGTTAGTTATGCCTGTTCTTTGACTGCCATTGTGTAATTTGAACTGTCCTATCTCGGGTAGCTCTGTAGCAGATCCCATGTGGAATGTGATATTGATGCTGAGTACTGGTGGGACTTGAGATTTCACTTCACACGCATGGTCAGCTGTGACTCAGTGATAGCCTCTGTCCTCTGAACCCAGGCTGGCCGTCTGAGCACTGGGCTGTAACTGAGATAGTAAACTGACAGCCGTGCTGCTCTCTCTGCCCGAAGTGTAAAAGATCCTGTAGCATTACTGCCCTCTCCTGGGGCCAGAATTCACTGCTGAATCAACACTTTTCTAAAAAAAATATCATTCACAGGATGTGGACATTGCTGGCTGGGTCAGCATTTACTACCTATCCCTAATTGCTCAAACTCAACCAAATCGCTGTGGGTCTGGAGTCACATGTAAACCACACCAGGTAAAGATGGCAGTTTCCTTCCCTAAAGGGGATAAGTGAGCCAGATGGGCTTTTCCCGACAACTAGATTCTTAATTCCAGACTTTTATTGAATTTATCTGCCATGGTGGGATTCGAACCAGGGTTCCCTGATCATTCCCTGGGTCTCCGGATTAAGACCAGTGACAATACCAGTAGGCCATCACCTCCCTTTCTCATCCCTGTTTGTGGGAGCTTGCTGTGTACAAACTGGTTGCCATGTTTCACACACATTGCAATATCATTTTGCAAGTACTTACTGCTTTGTAAAGCAGTTTGGGATGTTGTAAAGTCAGGAACAGTGCTATATAAATGCAGCTCTTTAGTGAATTGGCTATGGTTTCTCTACAACAGCATCAGCTGGTGGCTGGACCCAGTGACTACAGTTTTACAGTTTTACAACTGTTTCCATCCGTGATTTCCCGATCTCACCTTCTTTTGAGGATCTCTCTGCCATTGGAATCAGTGTAGAAAATCCCCTCAGTTTTTAATGGCGTGTCAAAGCGGTTGATAACTTCCTTGCCGATTCTGTCACTAACGTTTCAGAGAAAGAAGGGAAACGGAATTAGACCACAAGATGTAGGAGCAGCAGGAGGCCATTCAGCCCATCGAGTCTGCTCCACCATTCAAAGAGATCAGAGCTAATCTGATAATCCTCAACTCCACCTTCTCACCTTTTCTCCATTACCCTCGATCCCCCTTACTGATTACATATCTGTCTCTCTCAGTCTTGATATATTTAATAACCCAGTCTCAACAACCCTCAGATTCACTGCCCTCAGAGAAGAAATTCCTCCTTATCGCTGTCTTAAATGTGCAACCCCTTACTCCGAGGTTCTGCTGTTTGGTCCTAAACTCTTCCAGAAGGGGAAACAAACTCTCCACATTTACCCTCTCAAGGCCCCTAAGAATCTTATATTTTCCAGTGAGATTTCTCCTTGTTGAAATTAAGCCTGCACTGAACCCACAGAGTAAGGAATAGAGCTGTGAATTTCTGCTGAGGTCCTGCAACACTTTCCCCAGGAGCTGCTGTGTTTAGAGATGGATTGTGCTGTGAATCCTGAATGGCACACACTCTGACAGATTGGCAAAAGGCAGGTCCCTGATGCTCTGTTTCCCAGGTCTGTCCCTCTCACTGCCCCAAGCCCAGGCTGTTACTAGCAGGATATCAGCATGTCTGTCAGGAATTCTAGATATTTACCCGACTGGAATCGGCCCCACAGTCCACTCAAGTTCAACAAACCGCTGGTCTTTGTACAGCCGAACAACTTGGGAGCACCACTTTGAAAAGTTTTGATAAACCTCTTGAAATAAATCGGTCTGCAGAACAGATAAAAGAGAACAAGTTATTATAGCAGCGACATCCCATTCTGAGTAATCTCTCCCACTAACCCATTTCCCAAATCAGTGAGCAGGACTACCACACATGCTTTGTGTGGTCCGCTCTGAGGGAGGTGGGTACCTTTGGCAACACAGCAGCTTGCTACATGCCCCTAATTGCTCTTAAATGACTCGCGAGGCCATTTGAGAGCAAAGTTAAAAGTCACCCACATTGCTGTGGGTCTGGAGGCCGGACTAGGATAAGAATGGCAGATTTCCTTCCCTAAAGGACATTAGTGACCCAGATGGGTTTGTATGACAATCAATGATAGTTTTGCGGTCAACATTACAGACAATAATTTTACTTAATTCCACCAGCTGCTCTGGGCTCCTGGATAAACATGTCCTCAAAACTAACATCACTGTACGGGTGCTTCCTCATATGAGAAATCTTTTGGGCTTAGCCAATTGGCTATCAGGTAGCCACAATGCTCAAAGTATGGCACTTGTATTTTGCAATAAAAACTGAACTAATGGTGTCACACTCCTCCTCACCTGGACTGTGTAAGTCTTCACGTTCTTGGCCACTGGGAAGGGATGATCTTGTTTCGGTCTGAATATATAAGCTCCGGACGCTTGGCTGCTCTCCTCGTCCCCTGTACTGGCGCTGTACCTGCTCAATCCCATTCACAACACAGATTCAGGGACAGCTACAAAACTTCAGAAAGTAACAGCTCTCCTGAAGGCAATACCACTGTGTCGTGCCACAGTCTGGAGAGTGAGTAGGGACAGGCTGTTTGGCTATGGAGTGCTTCACAGCTCAGACCGATTCTGCAATCAGCTGACACCAGCACTTTCAGCAGACGATCAGAAAGTGGAACTGTATTGGAATTATAGTCTCCACAGCCCCGGAGACTGTCATAGAGTCATACAGCATAGAAACAGACCCTTCAGTCCAACCAGTCCATGCTGATCAGACATCCCAATCTGACCTATTCCTGTTTGCCAGCATTTGGCCCATATCCCTCTAAACCCTTCCTATTCATGTACCCATCCAGATGCCTTTTAAATGTAATTGTACCAGCCCCCAATACTTCCTCTGGCAGCTCATTTCATACATGCACCACCCTCTGCGTGAAAAAGTTGCCCCTTAGGTCCCTTTTAAATCTTTCCCCTCTCACCTTAAACGTATGCCCTCTAGTTTTGTACTCACTGCCCAGGCAAAAGACCTTGTCTATTCACCCTGTCCATGCCCCTCATGATTTTATAAACCTCTATAAAGTCACCCCTATTAGGGAGGTTACAGGGACCTTTGCATCATGCCAGTTGAGAAATGGGACCTGTCTCCTGTGTGACTCGGTACCACACCATGAGGTGTGTTTAACCACTGAGCCACAGCCATATACAACTGCTGTACAACTAAACACTCACAGGGAGAGCCTGCAGCGAACAGTGTATGAAGTGAATAAATGTAGAGACAATCTAGCTCCGTGTTACAAATCCCACAGTGATCAGCAGGAACTGAATGGGCCGAAGGATCTTTCTGTGCTCTCAAAGGCACAGTCACAGCAGAGTGTAGGATCCGAAGGCTGATTAACAACATCGCATTAACTGACACACAGAGAGACACGATAGGAAGTTACTCACCAGTGGAAACTCTGAGAAACGGGTAGAGAAAAGTTCTTGAGCAGATTCTCAATCCCACTGATGAGACCGGTGTCTGCATCAAACAGCACTCGAATATACTGCATACAGAACATGAGAGCAGTATTGGTGGCTGGGTTACATTGTTAAACCCTTCAGTGCTGGCGATGGAATTTTAATGGTTGACACGTATCAAGAAACCAGAGTCTCCCAGGCTGGAGGTCCCCAGCAACAGCAGCAGGGAAAGAGTTCACCTCCTTGGGGAGTGAGGCTATTCAACTACACAGGAATCATGGACAGGCAGGCTCTCTCTCCTCCCCACACCGCCTCTCACACAGACAGGCAGACTCTCCAGTGGACTGGAATGGGAGAATTTTCCCCAGTTTTCCGAAATGATACAAACTGGTGGTTTGAGACTCAGCCACAGACCATGGGGCTGGCTGTTCGCTGCCAAGGGTTTGGGGTTCGCCATGTGGGGTAGGGCTGGAGTCCTTAGCCCTGAGCTCAAGCCTCACCCGCACTGTCAAATGTACACGCGCAGCTGTCCAATGAAGCACAAAATATTCGCTGTAATATCCTTGGGGGTGGGGGTTTGCCGCGGATCGTTTCTGAGAAGCGAGTGATGTTAATCTGAAATGTGCAGATTGAGCACATTATAAAGGGAACATTACAAACATGAAGTGTGGGACTCTGTCAGAGAGCTCTCTCAAACAGTTGGCAATGGGTACAGTGTGCTGAATGGCCTCCTCCTGGGCCATTTGGGTCTGAGGGGAAATATCCTGTGGGCTCTCACTGGAAAAGCTTAGGGGCACATACCCCTTCCCAGATAACTGCACCCCTGTATCAAACCCTAGACAGGTGACAACCGCATTCTGAGTGCTTACCTCGTTTTCAATGGTGAGGCCTGTTCTCTGATGCTGCTGTTTGCTCGCTGAACTGGTCAGTGTGCTGAGCACGGGGCTACCCGGCTTCCTGGACACGCTGTACCTGCTAAAGCCCAGTGCTGGTGACCTGGCCTGGAACACCAACTCATTAACTGCGTAGCCACGGTCTTTCCTCAGGAGCTTCGTAAAGTTCGATACAGCAACCACCTGAGACACAGAGAGAGTGACGCAGAGAGAGGAAAAAAAAAAGTGTGTTAAAGTTAGAGAGGTTTAGAGACACAGAAAAGGAGACAGGGACAGACAGCTTCAGAGAGACGGAGATGCAGAAAGAGAGAAGTTATCAATTCATTCCAGACTTGTACATTATATTTATAACAAACATCGTTACATGTTGCAAATCGAAGCCTGCAGCTTCAGAGTAAATCACTGACAACAGCATGCATTACACTTACAAGTCTTCAGACATATCCAGGTAGTTATTTTAAAAAAAAGATGTTTGTTTGAAGATTTTGGTTACCTGGCTTGGTACCAAACTTGCTTTGGGGTCATAAACTGTATAGTCAGTGCCATTGACTGGGATTCTCACGTACACACTCACTGCTCTGGCCAAGGGGTTGTACACAGTAACTGTAAACTGCAGATAGAGACATAGCAGGGGATCATCAACTTTACATCCTGCCAAACCACCACCACCAACAGCCAGTAAATAAAAAGCAAAGCAAGACAGGAACTGTTACTGAAATATAAATGACGTTTACTGAGGTCCAATGGTATGATGGACAAGGGGTTGGTAGGGAGACTGGACGGTTTGGGAAGGGAGGGAGTGAACATTGACCTTCGATCACTCACTTCACTAAGTTCTTCGATGGCGGGGCAGACGCTGATGTTGAGTTTGTCACAGAAAATGAAATTCTGTTTCATTCCACTGAGACTCATTAGAGCGTTGCTAACCAGCACCTGCAAACACAAGAAAGCAAAGACTAAAACAAGCAAAAACCCAGAAGAACTGCAGATGCTGTAAATCAGGAAAAAAAAACTGAAATTTTCTGGAAAAGCTCAGCAGGTCTGGCAGCATCTGGGAAGGAAAAAACAGAGTTAACGTTTCGGGTCTGGTGACCCTTCCTAAAACAAGCAACACTGGACTAACCTTCAACAGCAAAGCCCTTCACTTTGAATACAACTTTCCTGATCATAGCCATTCACAATGCCCCAGCGTTGTCTGGTGTGGAACGTGCTGAGGTGGGAGATGCTCATTACATGGCGTAAATGTCACCAAGGAAGGGTCACTGGACCTGAAACGTTAACTCTGATTTCTCTCCACAGATGCTGCCACACCTGCTGAGCTTCTCCGGCAACTTCTGCGTTTGTCTCTCTACGTCTTTATTGTGTCAAACTCAAGTCTACACATCTCCTCCCCCTCCGACTCCACATCCTCGGAGCTATCGAGTTGCTTTCCCTCAGGTCTTTCCTTATTGTCTCGGAATGAGAGCCCACTTTTCAAAATTTTGTTGGAATTCTCGGCTCTGGAGTATTTTGAACAATCGGTCATCGAGCACATGCAAGACTGAGATCGACAGGCTGTGGGGCACATCAAACTGTGGGGAATGAAAATGAAGTAGAACATCATAGAATCCCTACAGTGTGGAAACAGGTCCTTCGGCCCAACAAGTCCACACTGACACTCAGAGCATTCCACCCAGACCCATCCCAATCTACACATCCCCAAACACTATGGGCAATTTAGCATGGCCAATCCACCTAACCTGCACATCTTTGGACTGTGGGAGGAAACCGGAACACCCGGAGGAAACCCACGCAGACACGGGGAGAATGTGCAAACTCCACACAGACAGTCGCCTGAGGCTGGAATCAAACCCACGTCCAGGGCACTGTGAGGCAGCAGTGCTAATCACTGAGCCAGCGTATCGCCCGAAACCAGCTCCTATTCTAGGAAACGGCAGAGCAAGCTCCGTGGGCTGTAGGACTCGTGCCTGCTCTTGCTTGTTATGCTCCTTGCCTGGCTGTAGGCTTCTGAAAACCAACCTGGGTGTCAACTGACAAAAATTCAGCCAGCGACTTTCCCCCATCAGCATCACCTTATGGCCCTCGGCTTCTCCATCGAAGCTGTGGAGGGTCAGATCTGCTCTTACCTCACACTGATCCCAGCCTTTGGCCAACTTCTTGGCGTAATCATTTGCCACGTGTTGCTTCTCTGTCCCAGAAACAGCATCGTGATGCTGGGCCACTGCCATAGCCTTCCCTAAGTATAAAATACACGTCATTACCGCCACACTCTCAAAACGGACATTCTTAAACCCGAGACAGGGGCAGCAAAGGACACAGCAACACTACACAGAGTAACGGTTAATAACCTGTCATAGAGATCACAGCCACCTCTGGCTCAGTATCTCACTGATCACCAGCACTGAGATTCAGCACTTAGCTCTCTCTTTCTTATAGAAAACATAACAAAGACATGACTAAAATCAGGAGCTTCTTCTTAATCACGTTGATGCTTTTGGTGCAATTTGCCCAAAAAAAATCAAAACCGATTATGGAAGTTCTGGTGCAAATCGCATCCAGTGCAAAATCACAGGTCGATGGACACTTGCACACATTTGAAAATCCACACGTTGGGTATTAACCGCAGCACAGACCTCACCCACAGAGGGAACTCATCAGGAATTGGATGTGGAGATTGAAATGGAGTGTAGGCACTCATGCATCTGTTTGTAATAATAATATCTCCCAAGTGTGTACTCTGTGCAGGATGAGACAGCTGAGGAACACATCGCCTGTGCCTAGTGGTGTAATCTCGGGCTTTGCTGTGATACAGACGGCGGTGGGGTAGCGGAGGTGGGGAGGTCAGGTAGATCCAGGAGTAGGACTCACTCAGCACTGAGCTGTCTCCAACACCAAAAGGACCACTGCGAGAATCAGAAGCTGCCACAACCTCCAGCTGGTTGCAGACCTAGAAAGGAAGCAGATGTCGAGAAACAGGAACGTGGCAATGACTACACGAAGCCTCACAACTCGCTCATGATTCACAAGTTCTCCTACATCAATTCCAGTTCATTATGGAGTCAGGGCTGTTCCTCAATCTCCAACTCACATTCCTGCTTTCTCCCCATATCCCTCCACATCTTTTTTTATTTATTCATTCACGGGATGAGGGTGTCGCTGACCAGGCAGCATTTATTGCCTATCCCTAATTACCCAGAGGGCAGTTAAGAGTCAACCACATGTCCGGAGTCACATGTAGGCCAGACTAGGTAAGGATGGCAGTTTCCTTCTCTAAAGGGCACTAGTGAACCAGATGGGTTTTTCCAACAATCGACAATAGATTCATGGTCATCATTAGACTCTTAAGTCTGATTTTTTAAAAAATTGAATTCATATTCCACCATTTGCCATGGCAGAATTTGAACCCAGGTCCCCAAAACATTTATTTATGTCTCTTGATTAACAGCCCAGAGATAATACCACTAGGCCATCACCTCCCCACCTTTCACTTCTGGATACTGATCCCTTTCTTAAACATATTCAGCGATTTGTCCTCCACTCCCTTCTGTGATGGGGAGGTCCACAGGTTCATTGCTGTCTGAGCTTCTGCCCAGGTCCAAAACGGTCTTACCCCGCCCTCCCCACATCAGAGAGTGAGTCCAGGTTCTGGAACCCATTCCCATCCTGTCCCCGGGGACCATCTTGCCGACACCAGGCTGTGCTGCTTTATTAGGATTTGAGAGGTTTTATTAAGAGCATTGCGCTCCCCCCACCAACACTGACGCCCCTCTCGTTCTGTGTCTCTTTGCAAAGCGGGCCTCACCTGGAGGAAGTTGTTACTCAGCCTCTCGTACCGTTTTAAAGCTGGACGACTGGTGAAATAACCCGTCCAGAACTGATGGGGCCCATCCGCATAGGGGAAAAAATCATCGGATTTCACCGACCTATCAAATGGGAAAAGCATACAGTTACACAACTGCTTCCACATTGCTGACAACACAAAATGGTGGCCATAGCTCAGGGCTTACATTTAATAACATTTTAAACTGATTTTTAACATAATTTTGTGTAAAATTAGCTGAATTCCCAATGGCAGAGTTTATAGTGAGTGAGGAATATTCAGTTTGGTAACAATAATGAGGCTGTGACAGGAAGAATGTGTTATTATTGGAAGTTATTTGCAGTTAGGGTTCAGTTTGCTCAGTTGGCTGGACATCTGGTTTGTGGTGCAGCACGATGCCAACAGTGAGGGATTGATTCCCATACCAGCTAAAGTTACCATGAAGGACACTCCTTCTCAATGTCTCCCCTCGTCCAAGGTACGGTGACCCTCAGGTTAAACCTCCACCAGTCGTTTGCAATAAACGTACTCACAAAGTCATAGAGTCATACAGCACGGAAACAGACCCTTCGGTCTAACCAGTCCATGCTGACCATAATCCCAAACTAAAGCATTCCCACCTGCCTGCTCCTGGCCCACATTCCTCCAAACCTTTCCTATTCATGAATTTGTCCAAATGTCTTTTAAACATTGTAACTGTCCCCACATCCACTACTTCCTCTGGAAGGCCATTCCACACACGAACCACTCGGTGTAAAAAAAAATTGCCTCTCATGTCTTTCTTAAATCTTTCTCCTCTCACCTTAAAAATATGTCCCCTAGTCTTGAAATCCCCCACCCTAAGGAAAAGACACCTGCCATTCACCTTATCTGTACGCCTCATGGTTGTATAAACTTCTGTAAGGTCACCCCTCAACCTCCTACACTCCAGTGAGAAAAGTCCCAGCCTATCCTTATAACTCACACCCTCCATTCCTGGCAACATCTTGGTAAAACTCTTCTGAACCCTCTCCAGCTTAATAACATCCTTCCTATAACAGGGAGACTAGAACAACCTCAACATATTGTCCCAACTGCAGTACTCAAAGGTCTGAGCAATGAAGGCAAGTGTGCTAAACACCTTCTTAACCACCCTGTCTACATGTGATGCAAACTTCAAAGAATTATGTACCTGAATCCCTAGGTATCTGTTGTACAACACTACCCAAGGCTCTACTTTTAAATGCACAAGTCCTGCCCTTGTTTGTTTTACAAAAATGCGATACCTCACATTTATCCAAATTTATCCATTTACCACTTTTCAGCTGACCCAACTGATCAAGATCTCTTTGTAATATTAGATAACTTTCTTCATTGTCCATTATACGACCAATCTTGGTGTCATGCACAAACTTACTAAACATATTCAGTGTGATATCAATTTTAGTTATGGAATACTAAGAGACTTCACTGACCATCTGGGCTGATTCAAATTGGGAATTAGTTTGTGAATATTTCGAGAAACACAGCAGGTCAGGCAGATACAGAGTTAATGTTTTAAGTCCATTATGACTCTTCTTCAGTTCTTCAGAAGCATTAACTCTTGTCTCTCTCCCCACTGATGCTATCAGACCTGCTGAGCTTCTCCAACACTATCTGAAGACAGACCCTGATCTTGTCTAACCTGTATTCCTATTAATGAGACTAGGGCTGCCGCTACCTGAGAGACAGTGCGTTAGTTAGAATCAGTGCTCTCAGGCAATGGAGGGGAGGTTGCAGACACACAGTTTGAGACTCACCAGGTCAGGTTAGCCCTGTTTAACTGATACAGGTAGCAGGACGGGGTGGAGTACAGCACATTGATGTTACTCCCAGTCTTTTGCTGTTCAGAAACAAACAAGAGGTTTTGGTTAATGTTGCCAGCTTCCAAAAATCTACAACACTTCTCACAAGTTTTGCCCATTAGCTCGGCACTGGCTAGGGTTTTGTGGACCTGTGTGTTTCAAAACCACCAGGAGGTTCATTGGCTGAAGGAGGATATTACCAGAGTAACAACCTCTGACCTGACAAAACTGACATTCCTACACAGTGTCTGTCACATCCCTGCAGCTTCCCAAAGTGCTGTCCCTGCTGCATTGTGGGAGACACAGCACTGATGTATGCACAGCAAGCTCCCACAGGCAGCGCGGTGACCACGAGTGAATGACCTGCTTCAGGCACCTGTTCAGGGATAATGCTGACAGGACAAGGGAAGTGAGGAAGCTGCCATATTGCTATCCAACAGCCGACAAATGATGCTTGCTAACGGCTGGTTCGCATCCAAGGGCTTATAGATTATTCATGGCCAGGAGATACTACCCAGGGGTCTTTACATTTTGATGGGAATGTGATCACTGACAGCATTTAGTGTGTGGGTGTGTGTGTCTCTGTGTGCGTGCCTGTCTGTGCGTGCGTGCCTGTCTGTGCGTGCGTGCCTGTCTGTGCGT
>NW_025970350.1:0-12379 GCF_021869965.1 Rhincodon typus | reverse complement strand
TGTTCCCAAACTAAACTAGTCCCACCTGCCTGCCTTTGGCCCATATCCCTCCAAACTTTTCCCATCCATATACTTATCCAAATGTCATTTAAACATTGTAACTGTACCCACATCCACCACTCCCTCTGGAAATTCATTCCACACACGAACAATTATCTGTGTAAAAAAGTTGCCTCTCATGTCTTTTTTAAATCTTTCCCCGCTCTCCTTAAAAATATGCCCCCTATTCTTGAAATCCCCCACCCTAAGGAAAAGATACATGGCATTCACCTTATCTAAACTCCTCATGATTTTATAAACTCTATAAGGTCATCCCTCAACCTCCTACGCTCCAGTGAAAGAAGTCCCAGTTTATCCAACCTCTCCTTATCACTCAAACTCTCCACGCCCGGCAACATCCTGGTAAATCTTTTCTGAACCCTCTCCAGCTTAATAATATCCTTCCTATAACAGGGCGACCAGAATTGGACACAGTACTCCACAAGAGGCCTCAATAATGTCCTCTATAGCTTCAACGTGACGTCCCAACTCCTATACCTGTCCCTAAAAAAACTCACAGTATGATGCGTCATCACAACAGACCTGAAAGTTCTATTCCAAGCCATGGCCCAATCTGATTTGGGCCTATATTGGCCGTTCCTTCAGTGTCGCTGGGTCAGAATCCTGGAATTCCCTCCCTAAGGGCATCGTGGGTCAACCCACAGCAGGAGGACTGCAGCGGTTCAAGAAGGCAGCTCACCCCCACCTTCTCAAGAGGCAATTAGGGACAGGCAACAAATTCTTTCTGCGAACTAATAAAACAAAATCCCGATTCCATGTCTCATATTAACTGCTGCCACTTTATTGAATGCCTTTCACTAATCAGTCAGTCAGAATGTCTCGATGAATGTGGGTGAAAGGTGAGGGATGAAGTTGAAATGGAGATCAGTCATTGTTGAACTGAATGACAGGGTAGAGTCTAAATCTAAATGGCTTGCTCTTTTATGTACTGTTGGTTCTGATATAACGTGATAGATCTCATATTATTAGAAATCGCACAATAGCCACGCTATTGAAACTAATGGGGCTGGAATCGTGTTATAGCCAGCACAGGTGAGGAAAGTTTGTGTCCTACATATAGCGGTCTAAATTCTTCAATCGCGTTACGCCAATTCACGTTGAAGAAACACATGTTATGGAAGAACCAACCATATTCTTTCCCAGGATATGTGTGTCATGAGTTGTTTCTGTTAGAGGGAAATGGACCAGGTGCAGTCAGATAGGATTACCTCAGGATGGCATCAAGGTCAGCACAGACATGGTGGGCCGAAGGGCCTGTTCCTGCGCTGTACTGTTCTACGTTGCCACCTAATTTGCCCTTGAACTGAGCGGCCAACCATTTCAGAGGGCAGTTAGGAGTCAGCCCTATTGCGGTGGGCCTGGAGTCACGTGTAGGCCGGGCTGGGTAAAGATGGCAGATTTCCATCCCCGAATGGCATCAGTGAACTCGACAGGATTTTCCAGCAGCTGGTGATGGTGGTCGTGGGGAGCTGGTCTTTCAAATCACTGGCTAGGCCAGCATTAATGGCCCACCTCGTTTACTAGGATTAGATTCACATTCCGGATTTAATTACCGAATTTGAATAGAGTTAGTTTCGAACCCATGTTCCCCACAGGCCTGTGGACTGTTAGGCCGGTGATGTTTCCACTCCAGCCACACGCCCCCAACCCCCGCCATTTTGGAAACGCAGCATTCCAACGAAAAGCTGTCCCCCTCACACGCCTACACTTTACCTCCTGGAGTAAGTCAATGGTTTGGATGTGGGCATCCTCCGTGGGGTGGAGGGGGCGAGGGGCACAGGTGAAGGTCGATGGGATCTTGCTGCCCTGTCGATGACGTCACTCCGAGGCGTGTAATTGTTGAACGCGGTAACTGGATCAGGCGAGTGTCGCGGAGAACCACGCCCCTTTCATCTCGACAACCGGCTGGGGGTCTGTTTTTTGATCCCCACTGAACTGAGGGCTTTCAGTGGCAGCTGGGGATATTTATGTTGTGCTGCAGACTTCTTAAATTAATGAGTTTGGGAGCGTTGTGACCCATCGTCGAACCACAGACTGCGGGACTCGACAAATAAATCTCTGAACCTGACAAGCCAGACATTCCTGAGACCACTATCCCCACCCCCACCCACTCCCTTATTGTGTGCGGGCCCATTTGAATTTCCCTGGCAATCGACAATACAATTTGCACTGCCCTGCACAAAATAAATATTCTCCAAACTATTCATCTCATCCTGTGAGATATAAACTCCAGGAATCCCTGGGCACTTCTGTGTTCAAAGACAACGTCCTGGATTTCTTACTCTTCGAAGCTGGGTTTTCTTTTTTTGGGAGTTAGATGAGGCCATGGACTCTGTCCCCATGTTTTGGTCTCTATTCAGCCAACCTCAGCCGAATATTCAGGCCGTCATGACAGATCCTTGAGGATTTTACACGTTTCGGGGGTGGGGGGAATAGAAAAATCAATCAGAGGTCCTTTCTCATTCGTTCAAATGACGTGGGCTTCGTTGGCTAGGCCCCCATTTGTCACCCATCAACCTGTGTGGGTTCTGGTGGGCTGCCATTTTGAAACGCTGTGGGTTGACCCACAATGCCCTTACGGAGGACATTCCAGGATTTTGACCCAGCGACACTGAAGGAGCAGTGATATGTTTCCAAGTCGGGATGGCGAGTGGCTCGGAGGGTGCTATGCTGGTGCCTGGGTCTCAGGAAAGTAATATACCTTTAAGGTGACATCATGTCATGTGACAGTCGAGTATAAAAGTCTTCTTACTCTCAGTTAATCAGTTAGTTATGTCCAGAGAGTAACAGTGGTATAAGTAAGCATAGAAACCACCCCCTCCCCCAAGACTAGACATCAGTCTGAAACATCATATTAATGTTGTAAATAAACCCCAAGATAACTGTCTCAACAAGAGCCCAGACTTTGTGGTGTATAGTACAACATATGGAGACACACTCACACTGGCAAAAGCCACATCAAAGGGGAACCTGCAGGTGGTGGTGCTCCGACGCTGCCCTCAGCCTCCAGGGGCGGCACGGTGCCTCAGTGGTTAGCACTGCTGCCTCACATGGTTCGATTCCAGCCTCAGGCAACTGTCTGTGTGGAGTTCGTACGTTCTCCCCGAGTCTGTGTGGGTTTCCTCCGGGAGCTCCAGTTTCCTCCCACAGTCCAAAGATGTGCGCAGGTTAGGTGGATTGGCCATGCTAAATTGCCCGTAGTGTTCAGGGATTAGCCATGGGATAAATGCAGGGTTATAGGGTAAGGGTGTGGGTGGGATGCTGTTTGGAGGAGTGTGTGGACTCAATGGGCTGAATGGCCAGCTTCCACACTGGAGGGATTCAAGGGTGAAGTATAGGGGTGGGTCTGGGTGGGATGTTCTCTGGAGGGTTGGTGTGGACTCGATGGGCCGAATGACCTGCACCTACAGTGTGTGATCTCTATGATACAATTCTCAATGTGGATTTGGAAGGTGGGGACACTTGGTGCTAGAACGCTGTTATCGATGGTGACTGTGGGCTCCCTTTAGTAGGAGTTTCACCTCTTACTCAGACCTTTGAGGTGGGGAGAAGGGGTTTAAGCCTCACTTTGAAGATTTGAGCCCCAAAATCAGAGGCAATGCTCCCAGTGCTAGGACAGAAAGAGGTCCTTCATTATCAGTAAATGCTGTCTGTCAGATTGGACATTAAACCAACTGTCCTGTCATTTATGGCTAGACAAAAAAGACCCCTGTTGCTCCACGTAAAGTTATGCAGGAGAATTCTCTCTGAAGTCCTGGAGAATACCTCTCCCTTGACCAATCTCACTGATTAACTGGTGATTTTCCCCTTTCTGGTAGTTTATGGATGACTGGCCCTTTCCCTGTGTTATAACAATCGCTGCTTCTCAGAAAGTATCCCAAAGGCTTTGGGAACCCTGAGGCGATTGTGGAAGGTGCCACCCCAATGCAAACCCTTCATGTTGACCCACTCTCAGTCAAGCTGTTGCTGAGACAATGCTCAACGAAACAAAGTATTGTCCAATGTTTGCAAGTGTTATACTGTCCTGCTGTGAAAATATTGCCATAACCTGATTTCTGTTTTGTTTACTCTCAAAATGTTTTGCTTATACACATGGCCAGAGAAAGCGCAAAAGAGAAAAATACGAAGAGAAACATTGGTGTGGTGGGCGCAGGGAAAGACAGAGAAAGCAGTTCACTGGTCTCTGTCCTCAGGGTTCACTGGGATGATCCTCTTGCTTACTATCTGGGCTTACTGTACCTCAATCTGCCTTTTCCACCTCCTTTCACTTGCTTGCAAGAGGCACAGAGTGACTGGCTCACAACTTATAAAGTCTGTGACTTACTGCTTAAAGGCACAGCTTATAGTAACCAACAAATGGAAATTAATTGGCTTTCCTCAGGTTTGAAGTGAGAGAGAGAGAAGGACAGCTCCTCTCTATCCAGATGTCATAGAGGTATGCGGCATGGAAACAGGCCCTTCAGCCCATGCTACCCTGTTTTCACAATTATTCTAGCCCCATTTGCCTGTGTTTGGTCGATATCCCTCCGTACCTATCCCATCCATGTACCTGTCTAAATGTTTCTTAAATTGTACCAGCCTCCGCCACTTCCTCTGGACACTCACCACCCTCTGTGTGAAATAATTGCCCCTCTGGACCCTTTTGTATCCCTCCCCTCTCACCTTAAACTAATGCCCTCTGGTTTTAGACTCCCCCTGCCCTGGGGGCAAAGCTGTTGACTCGCTTCTGACCCCGACATTCACACCCACAAGCTCTTCAGCTCCTGGCAAGCTGATCATGCAGCTTTCATTGATAACGGGTCACCATTCACAAGCTGACCGAATCTCATTTCGTTCATGTCCCTGGGCTCCAGCTCGCCTCTAACCAGGCTGAAAGGGTTAATGTCGAGGAGTGCTGAACACAAACTTGGTGAGGGAACAGATTAGGGTTTCAAAGGAATTAAGGTCTACCATTTGTGTCTTCCCCATACACTCCACCTCGGTGTAACATGTACCTAGTTGCTCTCGTGTAATAAACTACATCTCATTTAGGAAAAGACTCTCTGGTTGTTAGACCACCCTGCAGTTTTCTTCTGCAGCACAAGGGGCTACAAATGCTAATCAGGAAAGATGGCAGCAAATCCATAGATAGGTCACACAACATGGTGAGCAGTGGGAGAGGATTCCTTTTACAGTGGGTCATTAGAAATATGCAGCCAACACCTAATTTTACTCATTTCCTTTCACAGACAACAGGTGTAAGATGGAGGAGCAGAAATAGGCCATTCAGCCCATCAAATCTGCTCCAGGAATCAGTAAAAGGCAAGGCAGTGTCTGCACAAAAGATTGGTGGTGGTCGATAAGCGGCTGTAACTCGATGGAAGGTCATGATTCAGGAAACAGATCAGTAGCTCTGTGTCTGATAGAAAGCACTGAGAGGCAATTTCCTGATTGTATCTGTTGGGGAGTGTCTCGAGAGGAAATACCATTGCTCTCAGTTCTTTGACATTTGCATCATGGGGTGGTTAAGAAGGCATTTAGCATGTTTGCCTTCATTGCTCAGGCCTTTGAGTATAGGAGTTGGGACATCATGTTGAAGTTATACAGGACGTTGGTGAGGCCTCTTCTGGAGTAATGTATGCAGTTCTGGTTGCCCTGTTATAGGAAGAATATTGTTAAGCTGGAGAGCCTTCAGAAGAAATTTCCCAGGATGTTGTTGGGAATGGAAGGTTTGAGTTATAAGGAGAGGCTGGATAGGCTGGGGCGTTTTTCACTGGAGTGTAGGAAGCTGAGGGGTGACCTTACCGACGTTTATAAAATCATGAGGGGTTTAGATAAGGTGAATGGCAAGTGTCTTTTCCCTAGAGTGAGGGATTTCAAGACAAGGGGGCATATTTTTAAGATGAGAAGAGAAAAATTTAAAGAGGATATGAGGGACAACTTTTTTACACAGGGAGTGGTTCATGTGTGAAATACACTTCCAGAGGAAGTGGTGGATGTGGGTACAGTTACAATGTTTAAAAGACATTTGGATGAGTATATGAATAGGAAAGGTTTGGAGGGATATGGGCCAAAGGCAGGCAGGTGGGACTTGTTTAGTTTGGGATTATGGTCAGCGTGGACTGGTTGGACCGAAGGGTCTGTTTCCGAGCTGTATGACTCTATGACTCTAAATTGCACTCTGAAACTTCAGTGCCATTCTGAGGGAGGGCTGCATTGTCAGAGGCTCTGTCTTTCAGATGAGGCCTTAAACTCCAAGGCCCCTTGAGGGTAAATGCAGGTGTTCATGCATTATTCAGAAACGGATGGATGGGGCGGTTTCCAGTCGTCTTGGTCAAATCTCAGTCAACTGACTGCGCCAACTGTAGGTCAAAGGACGTTAGCGGTGCCTCCTGCTGGGTTTTGAAGCAGCAATAGGGAGGTGATGGCCTAATGATATTCTCGCTGGTCTGTTAATCCAAACACCCAGATAACGTCCTGGGGACGGTGTAATTTGAATTCTATAAGAATCTGGAATTAAATGTCTGATGATGTCCATTGTTGGGAAAAACCCCTCTGGTTCACTAATGTCCTTTAGGGAAGGAAACTGCCATCCTTACCTGGTCTGGCCTACATGTGACTCCACACCCACAGCAATGTGGTTGACTCTTAACTGTCCTCTGGGAAATTAAGGATGGACAATAAATGCTGGGCCTACCCAGTGACATGCTCATCTCTAAGTGAATTAAAATGGAAGAATTATAGAATTCCCTATAGTGTGGGAGCAGGCCATTTGGTCCATTGAGTCCACACCAACCCCCTGAAGAGCATCCCACCAGACGCACCCCAACTCTGGGGGACCCGGGTCCCTGGCGCTGTGCTACCCACTGAGCCACAGTGCTGCCCCGAATGATTGTCTTGGAATCTCAGTGTCTTGTTATGTTGTAGTTGTACAAAACCCTGGTTAGACCCCTCTTGGAGTATTGTGAGCAGATCTAGACACTACACCTTAGAAAGGATAGAATGGCCTTAGAAGGAGTACAACGTAGGCTTGCAGAAATGATCCCTGTACTCCAGCTTACATTACAAGGCGAGATTTCTCTAGAATTTAGAAGTTTAAGAGGATGATCCGATCAAAGTCTTTGAGCTAATTACAGGAAAAGACAGGGTTGATAAAGATAAACTATTGCCAAGGATTGGGGATTCTAGAACTAGGGGCATAGTCTCAGAATTAGGGCCAGGCCATTCAGGGAGAGATGTTAGGAAGCACTTCTACACACAGAGGGTGGGAGAGGCTTGGAACTGTCTTCCGCAAATGGCTATAGATGCTGGATCAGTTGTTTATTTTAAATCTGAGAGAGAGAAATTCTTGTTGAGCGAAGAAACTAAGAGATATGGGCCAAAGGCAGGTATATGGAGCCAAGTCAGAGATCAACCATGATCTCATTGAATGGTGGAATAGGCTTGAGGGGCTGAATGGCCTACTTCTGTTCCTGTGTTCCTGATCACTCCCTAATTTCATAGCCGGCTGTGTCTGAACCACAGTTGGTATAGCGCCACGCTGTATTCAATGGGTTAATAAAGGCTACATTATGATGTTGAGAAGCTGATGCTGTTCCCTGCTGTTTAGTTTCAGTATCACTGACTGTATCAGTGCGATGTGATTAATCATTTCCAGCAATCTGTACGACCCTTGGATATTAATCTAACTGCAATGAGAGGCAGTAACTGCTGCACATTTCTTCAATTAAGCTTCCCGGAACGGATAGCTCGCAAAGAACCAAAATAAAGCTTATCAGGATTGTCAGTCTTTCGAAATCCTCATGATATTAACAGATGCTGCACAGGATGGAGAGAGGGAGGGAGGGAGCAAAGGGAGAGAGGGAGAGGTGGGGGCGGAGTGCGAGAGAGAGAGGGGTGTGTGGGGAGGGGAGACTGGGAGAGAGAGAGAGAGAGGGAGAAAGGGGGGGAGAGAGAGAGGAGTGGGGGCGGGGAGAGAGAGAGCGGGAGAGAGGGGGGGGGAGAGAGGGGGAGAGAGAGAGGGAATGAGATAGAGAGAGATAGAGACAGGGAGAGCAAGAGGATGGAGAGAGGGGGAGAAAGAGAGGGAGAGAGAGAAAAAAGAGAGACGGAGAGAGAGAGAGGTAGGGTGAGAAGGGGGGAGAGACAGAGAGAGGGAGAGTGGGAGAGAGAGAGTGCAAGAGAAGTAAGCACAATAAAGAAAGAGGCTTCATCAGGTAGAAAGCATAGCTGAACAGACAAAATGGAGAGTGCAGAGAAGGGAGGGGGATGCATGAGTGGTTATGAGGCAAATCATAAAATCCCTGCAGTGCAGGTAGAGGCCATTTAGCCCATCAAGTCTGCACCAATCCTCCAAAGAGCATCCCACCCTATCCCTGTAACCCTGTATTTCCCCATGGCTGACCCACCTAACCTCTTTGGACTGTGGGAGGAAACCCACGCAGACACGGGGAGAATGTGCAAACTCCACACAGACAGTCGCCCGAGGGTGGAATCAAACCACAGTCCCTGGTGCTGTGAGGCAGCAGTGCTAACCACTGAGCCACTGTGTAGCACTGAAAATGAGACACAGAGAGAGTGATACATGGACAATTTGGGGAATGATTTTTATGGCACCTTCAGGCATTGGGATTGGGGTGGGGTGCTGATGGAATTAGGCGGGAGTTTAAAATTTCCATTTCCCAATGGCAGGTTAAAATATAGAGATGAAAACAGCAGGATGCTGTGAAGCACCATTCCTCGTTGATTTTCATTCCATAAGTACACATTGGCATAAATCCATTTTTTAATTAGGTCCTACCTTCAAGTTAAAGACGGCAATGTAACAGAATTGCATGGCAACCAGTTCATCTTTGTTTAAAGGTAATGGAAGCAAAAGGCTTTATGTACTTGTGTTTGAGGTCAGCGCCTTTCCTCGTTAACCTTACAGCACAACGGAGGGAACCAGTGGAATGACACCTTGCATAGAGATTGGGGACTGCCAAGTGTGACTGAGTGATGAGGGAGAGGTGTAGAGTGTGATTGAAGGGATGGAGTAATGGAAGAGGAATCCAAGGGATGACAGAAGGAGTGAAATGGAAATGGCCTACTTCCCTTGATGTGCCAGGGCACAGATTGGAGACAATCAGTCACGGTAATAAAATAAGAGACTTAAAAGGCGAAAGTTGATATTGTCCCCACGTGCATTTATCTTAGGATCTTGACTGGCAGAGTCCTGAAAAAGCTTGGAATTCACCCAGAATATCTTAATTATCCTCACTGAGTGATCTCAGTCAATGTGCTTTACAGTGTTTTGAAGAGAGGGGCCAGCTGAGATGCAGGATCAGCCATATCCCACAGATTAGAGAGTACAACGACAGGACCATAAACATTCAATAAAGAATGAATGCAAAAATACAGCATTGATCCTTCCACGGTCAAGGAAGTTCTTCTCTGATTGGAGCCCGGTTATGAGTTTGCTTCTCAGACGATGTCAGGCGACAACAGAAAGCCAGAGTGGCACTTCCTGCAGTCCATGGGGATTTTAAGTCTGATGGTTAAAGGGAACTAGCGAGCAGCTTCCGTCACTTCCTTTGGGGAAGCCCCCTTCACCCCATTAAATACCTGACAACAACCTAGATGGCCAGAGATGTGCCTTCCCCAGGATCAAGGACCCCAGGGGTTTATGGTTCTGGTTTTAAAACCCTTCACCCCAAACCACACCCCCTCCCCCAAACCAGCAATCCTGGTAACGGAGATGGGGTGGTTGGTATTGGTAACCAGAGACTAGTAATCAACAGGGGACACAGAGAGACACTGATGAAAAAGCAGTCACACGATAGAGATGACTGTCCTGGTCTTACTGAGGTACAGAAGATAAGTCGGTCCAGTATGTCTCACTGGCCAGTTTTTCTGGAAGTGGGGGGTTATTTTCTTTCTCAGAGTTTAGAGGCAGGAGGGGGATGTTGTGGGGAGGGGGATGTTGTGGGGAGGGGTTTGGGGCTCTTGTTGGGGTGACTGGCCATGGGCCTGGAGAAAACCAACCAGGGGGATAGGAAGAAAGTTGAGGGGCCGGCATTGGGTCGACTCACAGGACACTGGCTTGGCTCTCTGCTGACCAGGCTCTCCATCAGGTACTGAGTCCCATCCCGCACCCCCTCCCGCAACTCAAGGAGACAAACAGGGTTCGTGTTTGTGGCTTCTACCTTGTCAAGACCCTCCACCACTGTCAATTGGACCCCTAAACCCAGAAGGGGGGCAGGGGTGGGGAGACCCTGGGAATTGGGATTCCCATTGCTCTCTTTAGGGACAGAGAGGCAATGGCCTAGCAGTATTATCACTACTCTGATAATCCAGATACCCCGATAATATTCTGGGGACCCGGGTTCGAATCCTGCCATGGCAGATGGTGGAATTTGAACCCAATAAAATATCTGGAATTAAGAGTCTACTGATGACCGTGTGTCGATTGTTGGGGAAAAACCCATCTGGTTGACTAATGCCCCTTTAGGGAAGGAAACTGCTACCCTCACCTGGTCTGGCCTACATGTGACTCCAGACCCACAGCAATGTGGTTGACTCTGAATTGCCCCCTGGGCAATTAGGAATGGACAATAAATGCTGCCTAGCCAGCGACACCCTCATCTTGTGGATGAATAAAGGAAATCAATCTGGGCAATAACTCATCTGAGTAAATCTGCATCTTCTCCAAAACCACAATCACTTCAGAAAGGGGGTAGTGAGTTTTGGCCCAGGGGTCGATGTTATAGAAGGTTTGCCTAGTGGTGTGGGGGCTTACTGTCACTCAGGAATGCTGTTGGAGAGCCCTCATGACAAAGTCCCATTGAACCAGAGGAGCATAGAGGTAGCTCTCTCATTCCAGAGTGACGACAGGCGATGGTTTAACCTGAGGGTCAGCACGCACTGGGGAGGGGAGACAGTGAGAAGGAGAGTGCTTCACAGTAACAAGCTTAAATCTTTAAAAGAGTTTTCTGAAGCATAAGCACACACAGAGATGAACAGACAGACACACATACTCTCATTTGTGTACACAGACGTACAGACACACACACAGACACACACAGGCACACACACACAGATGCCCACACGCACACACACACAGACACACACACAGACACACACACACACACACACACAGACACACACACACACACAGACACACACACAGACACACACACAGACACATGGTGAAGTGCAGTTCAATGACATTTCCCACCTGCATCTCCCCCACCCCTGACCTTTTGCAGTGTTCGTCAGAGATTGATCGATGGCTCAAAGGCCGAAGGTCAGAGTTGATCTTTGGGTGAGGGGGTAAAGTGTGCAGGGCCTGAGCTTGGTGGAGATGACCCTGTGAGATAGCCTGTAACCAGGCCAAGGTAGTCGGGGCAGGGTGTGGGGGTGGGTGAGGGGATGTGAATCATTGTCTGTCGTTTTCACAAGAAATCGCTGTGTATGACATCCATCCTCACCACAGAGCCACCGCTTTCTCGATTGGTGCCTGGGCCGGGGGGTTAGGGAGTGTTTGCACAGTCTGCAAGTATGGCCATCCTAGGGGTGGGGTTCGGTCTAAAGCATTTGGCGTCCTGAATAATGTAGTGCTATCAATAGTGGGTGCAAGGTACAATAACGGCAGTGAGCTCTCATTATTGCAATCTTCGGGGATTTGGCCAACTTGGACTATGGACAGGAGGTTGGAGATCCCAAATGCTGCTACCGAGGTCCTTGAGAGGGATGAAAGGATGATCTTCCTTCCACAGTTCGCTTTCATACCAACGTGACTCTTGTTGCGGCAGAGATAGTAGGAACTGCAGATGCTGGAGAATCCGAGACAACAAGGTGCAGGGCTGGATGAACACAGCAGGCCAAGCAGCATCATAGGAGCAGAGAGGCTGACGTTTCGGGCCTAGACCCTTCATCAGAAAAGGGGGAGGGGAAGGGGGTTTTGAAATAAATAGGGAGAGAGTGGGAGGCGGATAGAAGAGGGATAGAGGAGAGGATAGGTGGAGAGGAAACAAACAGGTCGAAGAGGCGGGGATGGGGCCAGGAAAGGTGAGTGTAGGTAGGGAGTTAGGAAGGGGATAGGTCAGTCCAGGGAGGACGGACAGGTCAAGGGGGCGGGATGAGGTTGGTCGGTAGGAGATGGAGGTGCGGCTTGAGGTGGGAGGAGGGGATAGGTGGGAGGAAGAACAGGTTAGGGAGGCAGGGACGAGCTGGACTGGTTTTGGGATGCGGTAGGGGGAGGGGAGATTTTGAAACTTGTGAAATCCACATTGATACCATTGGGCTGCAGGGTTCCCAAGCGGAATATGAGTTGCTGTTCCTGCAACCTTCGGGTGGCATC
>NW_025970349.1:8862-12380 GCF_021869965.1 Rhincodon typus | reverse complement strand
CTTTTCTGATGAAGGGTCTAGGCCCGAAACGTCAGCCTCTCTGCTCCTATGATGCTGCTTGGCCTGCTGTGTTCATCCAGCCCTGCACCTTGTTGTCGTAGATATAATCCCATTCATTTAATTTATGATTTCTGTATCTTTTCATCTAAGTTTCTAAATTTACTCTTTAACCTTGAATTAAGTTTCACAGAAATAATAAGGTGAGACAGTATAAATGGTTCACATGTTTTGATGGATAGTACAGCCTATAATTAAAAATAAATTCATGATGGCCTGATTCCGGTAAATAAGCATGCATTTGTATTGGACCAGACAGCTGCAGATACAGGAAGTTCATAATTGTAACACAAAAATGACCTTAACAATTCAGAAGATGTATTTTCAGAAATGTGTTTACTGTGGATAGCATGTGTTAAGACTAGAAACTCTAAGAATGAAGGTCCTTGTAAAATTTCTTATGAGCTTACTTATTTATGACTTATCAAGTAAAAGTGCCTTACTATATATTTCTTGTGAAATGTTTTAAGAATGCTTTTTAGATTTGAAGCAAATTGTGGATTTAATGTATTCTGTGTGCTATTTTAACAAAATAATCCATTTGCAGCAATTTCTGTCTCTGCAATTTTAATCCAAATGCAAACTTGTTAAAAGAGGCTTAACAGATAAATTATCACAGGGAAGGATTTATATAAATATTCAAGTAAGTGGTTATTGAAAATGCGTTGAATAAATTAAGCTTGCCCACAGTTTACGTTTGACAAAATGTGGTTGCTAATGCAATTACATTAAAAGACAAAATCAAAATGCTGTGTTAAATAGTCCTTTATTTCTGTTTATCTTCCCATAGGATGTAATTACAAATATTTTAGATATGTGTTTCATATGAGTACAATTAAGATCTGTAATTTGAACAGATCAGGTCTGATTTTTCGCTTTGTGAAAGCGAATGAGTTTTGAATGAGTTAAAAATCTCACCCTTAATGTGCTATTGTAAAATTAACGGAGGATGCATGAAAATAAATGTTTAGTTTGTGTGAAAAAACAAAGCATGAAGGAGCAGAATGTCTAACTCAGTGGAGCGCCTTTGTATGTTTGATCTTAACAATTTATTAATTCTGTTCCCTTTCTCTGCTTGAAAGAAACAATGTACATTCAAAGTGGAGATACTTCACTTGTGTGCCATTGTTTGTGTAATTGTGATATTTGGCAGTGATAGTTTGCACAGATGCTTCACTTATGTTTTTTTTTATGTTAGTCCAATAATATTACTTTGTACATAAGTCAAATTAAGGCCAGGAAAAAAATACTGTTTTCTAACCACCTGCATTATTTAATAGCAAGAGACAAAATCTACACAAAAACCAAAGTCAATACAGTTAAATGAAAGAAAATGTTAACTACCCTTACACATTTTGCATAATAGTGAGTTGATGAAAGGGTAAAAAATGCCTATTGCCACATTGTGCTACTATTGAAGATGCAAGATACAAGATGTGAAAATAGGTAAACAATCTTCTGTTTCTTATTCAATATGACTATAACTTCAGAAATTAAAACCAGTTTTTGATAAAGTTGACAGGTGAGATGAAAGCCAGATGTTTAAGGGTTTTAGGTCCTTGCAAAACCAATGAGGTGTCTGCTTCACTGCCTGGACTATAAACTTTGATAAGAAAGAACATCTTGGAGGCCCAGTCTTGTATGCGTACTTAGTGCCAGATGCTAACCAGATGGGGTAACCCAAGGGAATCCTGTAGTACAGATAATGTCGTGCAGATGAGATCACTAATAACTGCAAGTGAGTTTGAAATCCTCTTCCTGTGCCAGCGTAACCCAAACAAATATATTGTGTAGTTCCGGTAGTGGCTACATTTCAATTAGCAACAGACATAATCAAGCAGAAACAAGTGAGGCAGAATGAATTACTGTAAACTATCTGAATTTGTACGTTAATCACATTCAGAATAAATTCAAATTCTTTGCAAATTTAAAATATGCAATGCTATTTGAAAATAATTATGATGGGCATGCATCACTTTGCCTAAATAATTAATACTGTGTAGATACTAAATACAAGTCTAAATTTCTTTATCAAGGGTTCATTACAAATACCTTCGTTGTAGCCTTGACCAAGCTAAAGAATTATTACTGTTGCAGTGTTAGGTTTATTCAATTGTTTTTCAGATAAAGAGGTTGGGAGTGAATCAAAGCCATTTTGTAGGTTAGCAGCTGATTTCTACATTACATCTCATCAGTTTCCTTGCTGTAACATTCTAATGCTCTGGAATTTGCTGTAATAGTAACCTTGAGGCTATCAGTACTCACCATTATTGCAGGGCAAAACTGAAAGCAACATCTGTCTGCACTGTGCAGTTAAGCACAGAAATGTAGAGGTTGCTGGTTGCGGTGCCCAGTTTTTCTCCATGTTGCACTGTTGCATTCCTTGCCAACAGGTATAACAATGGAATCACTTTAATGGCTCAAACATACGTACAACTAATTCTGCACAAAATGTGACTGTTTACCTTGATGCATTTAGAAATAAGTCTTTAATGATATGATAAGTGAAAATGATTTTGGGCAACCTTTTTAATCCTGAAAGTTTAATTTTATAAATATGGAGTCTCACTTCTTCTCAAAAAAATCTATGATTCATCATTTTTTGAAACATATTTTTCCTGCTTGCCTTTTTAAAAATCTTTTCAACGCTATCTGCATTTCTCAATGTTTATTTCACTTTCTCTTCATTACTTAAGTCTAATTTATATATTCTGCTTTGTTCTTTCTGTTTTTGATTCTGATTGTCTCAATGAGAGTGTTTTATATACGCTGGTTGTAGAGCTTCACTGTTCGCAGATGCCGCAGTGGAGGACAGCATTTTGGAAAAGATGCAAGATTAATGGAAATTATGCTAACAAGCCTTAAAAAGTCAACGGGCAGTTGTCAGCAAGATGAATGGAAAACAAAATCATTCTTTCGTTATTGAAAGCTATATCTGAGCTATCGTATGTTGATAATGAGGGATGGTTTCCAGACTGATAACTCTGTGAACTGTGTTGTTTGTTAAAGCGCCTATGAAGCAATTGTGTACTTTACCCTTGTTTAATGCTAGTCACATCCTAGAATGTTCCTGAGCCATGCTATTTTTGCTCTGAAATTATATTATGAAGAGGAGAACGTAATGAGAACATACCTGATTTATGTAGGTGCTAAACAATGTTTGGAACTTGTACTTATCTGTTTCTATCTTAACAGGCTTTAATTCACTTTTGTTAATGTTCTTTTTTTGCTGCTGCATTTCCCAAACACATGTTTCTTCATTTAGAGATAGTAAGAACTGCCGATGCTGGAATCAGAGATAACACAGTGTGGAGCTGGAGGAACGCAGCAGGCCAGGCAGCATCAGAGGAGCAGGAAAGCTGACGTTTCGGGTCGGAACCCTTCTTCAGAAATGGCAGAAATTTCTGAAGAAGCATCCTGACCTGAAATGCCAGCTTTCCTGCTCCTCTGATGCTGCCTGG